>NW_027495068.1:0-111712 GCF_021521415.1 Bidens hawaiensis | reverse complement strand
TCTGAAACGTAAAGGACAATAAACTCAATTTAGAAGATAAACTACCACGAGTGAAATTTGTGGTAAACATAAAAGACAATTTCTGCAATTATGTCTACTTTTTATGTGCTTTTTGTTTAACAAATTTAGTTTACTTTTTTAAAAATACTATAATATAATAACAAAAAGAGCTAATTAACTCAGTGTAATGATAATATGATGATAATAATTCAAAAAGAAATCTCAATTTAAATCTATACAATAAAGAAACATTTAATTTTTGTTACATATAAAGAACGGTTCTCAAATTAGGAGAGGTTTATATACGCAACTACCTTTAAATTGACTAACATAAAGTGAAATGATTTGTTTTAAATTATGATTCGGATAACGACATAGTTTGTACCGTATAAGTTAACATTGCACATAAAAAGGCAGACAATCCATGGGATTTGGAATAGTAAAGCATACATGATTGAAAAAAGGGGTTACTTTTTAAATCATATATGATTGAACAAAGGGTTCTATTTTAGAGATGTCAAGCGTGTGAAAATGTATGATGGATAATGTGTAGATATAGAAGTGGTTTTCGAGCTTTGGTGAGTCTAAAATTAAAACAAAACATGAGCGAGAGTATGCCTTTGTTTGAGTAAGTTATAGTTTTCGTATGGTTTAGCTCAAATGTCATTTTTGATTGAAAACTTTTATTTAGTACTTTTGGTTTTTAATTCTTGTCATTTCAATCCATGGCATTACTACCGTTAAAATATGTTGTTGAGTAGAAGGTCCTCTCTAAGAGACTATTTATGTAACTTACAAGGATAATTCAATAATCAACAAACTATTCTATGAAATTGCCCCATTTGAAATAATAAAACTTAAGAACACATATTAAACCCCCCTCGTCCCATATTCTTCTTCTTCTTCTTCCTCCTTTGCTTGATAATCGACACACCCGTGACCGCCACCATTGTCTGACTCATTAGGCATCTGCCCCATTTCACATTACCAATAAATCAATAATTGAAGACCCTAATATTTACAAGTTATAATAAAAAAAATCAAACATGTAAAATCAAATCGCCAATCACTCAGGCCTCAGGGTATTCATATTCGAATCAATATATCATCTCCAACCATATATTTTGCGGAAAAGTTCATGGTTTTTATTAAAATTTACACTTAATCCGATTTCTTAAAATATGGTATTTGATGTATCCATTGAACAAATAAGTATTATTTAAGTGAATACATATAGTTATGAGCAAGAAGACGTAAAGGTTTTCTAAAAATGAACAAATATTATGAATAAATGTGTTTTTAATTGAACTATATGGATCATAAGATAAGGATTCCACTATGCTCTCACACCAACCAACAAAATCAACTCATCGATGCAAAATACTCCAAATATCATTCACACCAACCTACAACTGTAACACCCAGATATATAAATCGATTTATAATATTATTTACTTAAAAAATGTTTTATACAAAAGTGTACATGCCAGAGATGGGGGAAAACCCTGGTTCTAGACATGAACTAGAACCGGACCGGTATAGTTGAACCGCTGGCGTGAACTAGGTTTCAGTTTCTCAGAGAAATCATACTCAGACCTGAACCGATGCGGGCCCATCGGAACTGGTTTCACTTATACCTAGTCAAAACCGAATCCGCCCCCCGGCAAAACCAGTCAAAAACTTGACCATGCCTACAACTGGTTCCTACCCGACCTAGTTTTTAACTTTTGTTGATTTAACCCAGAACCAGTTCTTGAAAAAACCCGGTTTGCCTACCTCTATTACTAGAGGTGCACAAAATCCCGGAACCATTTTTTTTCTATACTAGGTTTTTAATACCTGAACCCGTACCCTACTCGTAGGGTACGGATAGGATATGCATTTCAGTACTAAAACCCGAATCTGATTTGTACCTGGTAATATGTGAAAACCCGAATCGGTTCCATACCCGGAACCAGGTTTTTCCAATACCCGAAACCGGGTATTTCAAATACCTGATCTATACCCGAAAAATACTCAAAAAATACCCCTAAAAAGTACAACCTCTTAAAAAGTCCAATCTATGCCTTGAAAAAACCCGAAAATATGGTATTTTCAATACCAAAAAATAGAGTATTCAAATACTCGGTTTTAAAATGTCCGGTTCTATACCCGACCCGAACCCGATGCATAGGGTATGATTTTTTAGAAACAATACCCGGACCCGAACCGAACCCGACCCGGGTATTACCAATACCCGATTTTTTAGTACTTGGTCATACCCGAACCCGGTTCCATACCCAGAACCGAGTATTCGAAAAACCCGATTTTGCACCTCTGTCTACTAGTACAAACATTTAAATTGTCGGATGAACTTCACATTAAAACAAATGGGCCTGAACCAGAACTTATTGGGCTAAAATCTCACTTCTGGGCCTATTCACTTCACCACAAAAAAAAAAAAATATATATATATATATATATATATATATATATTAAAAACAAATTCAATTCCAACGGCTATAATAAATAAATTAAACCCTGTCCTCTGTTCTTCCATCTTCATTCCAACAATGAACCCAAATCACCAACCATGGTCGATTAATCTTCAAGCCAAATCAAAATCCTTTAATTTCAAATTCAAAGCCACTCGGTTCTTACCCGCGTGCTACAACTTCTTTCAGTTCTCTGTTTTTTTAAAGATTTATTCTCTCATTATTCGAGTGAGTTCCGATAATATTAATCAGCCGGCGAGACGGAACTCGATTAAATTGAAGATTAAACGATTTGTTGAGCGGTTTCGGAGTATGCCCGTGAAACGAAAGGCGGGTTCGGTTAAGAAGAATTTGAAATCGGTTTCGTGTGAGGTATATGTTTTATTTTTGTGGAGAAATTTGGTTGTGTATTAGGTGTTTGATGAAAGGCCTCAAAGAGATGGATGATATATATGCTATTTAATATATGGTTTTAATCGTTTGATACTAAATCTTTAATCTTGAAGTCTAGGATTTAAGCTTAGATACCCATGGTTAATAAGCTTAAACGAGTTTAAGGCTAAATAATTGGGATGTAAACGAGCCGAGCTTGAGATCGGCTAATTTTGACTTACGAGAGCTCGAGCTATTTTTCTAAATATCGAGCTTGGCTCGTTTCGAGCTCCTTTCCTAAAGCTTGAGCTCGGCTCGTGAGTTGTTTTTTCAAGCTTGGGTTCGGCTAGTTTGTTATTTATTATTTGATTTATTTACTTTTTTTAGTTATTGTTATTTATTTTGAGAAAAAACTTAAACGAGCTTAAGCTCGGCTCGAGCTTGTGTAGTACCTTACACGAGCATAACATCGATATAATTTTTACTTAATATAAGGTAATAATTGTTATATACAAAATTGTGATAAAATACCTAAATAATATATGTAATATTATACATAAAAAAAATATAATTATCAATATATTTAAAAAATAATTATAAATATATATAAATTGATTAAAAATAATAAACAAGCCAAGTCCGAACATACCTTGAACTTAAAAATACTACTCATCAATCTAGCTCTAGCAGAGCTAGAAAAAGGCCGAGTCCAAGCTCGAGCTCTTGTACGTTAAACAAGCCAAGCTTGAGCTTAGATGAGCTCTTGCTCAGCTTTGCTCCGCTTGTTTACACCGCTACTTGTATCTAAAATTGCCTCGTTTTGAGCTTTTTTATTGATCCGAGCTTGCGGCTCGGCCCGTTTACACCCACTACTAAAAATTAAGCTTACTTAATAAATGATCCTGATATTGAATTTCACTTATCGAGTTCGAATCGGGATAGTACGCTTAACAAGCGTAATATTGATACAATATTTACTTGATATAAGGTAAAAATTGCTGTATACAAAATCATGATAAAAAGCAACTAAATATTATATGTTATGCTATATAAAAATTTATCAATATGTATAAAATTGATTTTAATTGTATATCTGTTAGTCGATAAATAATAAACAAGCCGAGCCAAACCAACCTTGAGCTTAAAAAACTACTATTCAGTCAAACTCTTGTAAGTTAAACGAGCTAAGCTTGAACTTAGACGAGGGATCGACTCCGCTTTTTTACACCCCTACTTACATCTAAAAGTTACATTGTGATTATATCTTAGGGGCCAATTTGTGGTGGCACTGTGGTGATTGGGAACCTTGCTCTGTTGATCCAGTCCATCTATAAGAATGATGTAAAGGGGATAATTGTACATTGTTTCAGCTTATTATTATACATCCTTACTCTGTTGAAGACATTTATGAGGATAAAAAATAATAAATTGATTTTAGTTTCAGTTTTATTAATGGTGGCGTATCCTCTTTGGTTGTATATGATGAACAATTATTCAATTCTTGGAAGAATAATCTTTAGTTGGAGATGCATTGGGAAGATATGGAGGTGGGCTAAAGCTGCAGCTAATTTAGGTTTATTTGGATGAGAGTTTGTTTATTTGTAACTTAACATATGCTGCTATGTATTTATTTTTCGTATCTTGTAACAAGAAAAAGAAATTTCATTTATATTAATGACAAACTAACTTGTAAACAAAAGGGTTGCCGCTTGTTTCTTCCCTTTGGTTTTGGTTTTCAGTTTTGGAGTAATATAACCTCTAGAAAAGAAATTGATGCATTTTCGTTTATAGGCCCGTTTTAAGTTGGGTCATTTTTAAACATAAGTCGCCTCAGGACGCGATTAGGCCCTTTTTATCTTGGGCCATTTTTTTACATGTTAGCGTTTGTTGAGTTGGTCCGACTTCCAAGTACGAGTTCGCTAATCCAAAGTCTAGTCCGTTAAAGCTTGTTCAAGATCGTGTCTATATGATTTTCCTAACAACATTCCAGTGGAGGTGGTTTGAAAGTGGTGATTGTGTTTGGTTGTACGCATCTACTTAACTAAGAACTCTAATGACGGTAACGAGACAGATCTGATTGCAACGAAAATAAAATATTAGAGCTGGAATCACAAATTTTAAACTGAAATAACAATTTTTAATAAACGAGACAGACTGTTTACTCGTACATATAGATATCTCATCATTTAGAAGTTAAATTCTTAAGGGAGAATGGGTACTCATCTCATGTAGCCCAAGTTCTACCAATTTTGCATTGTCACGTCATCTACACATTTAAGTTATAACTACCCTAAAAACACGTTAGTTTTGAAGGCAACACTTCTCTTAACTACCCTAATACAATACCATATTAAAATAAATAATATAATAATTGCAAAGATGATGCATGATTGATTGACGGCCCACTTGCATAGTCAAACCTACCCACTTGCCTAAGGCTATATGTTGTGCTTGAAGTCGTTACCAAGATTCATCATATCATATTGTGTCACACCGCGCTCACTGGTCCTAAGACCTAACCCTTCACCCTTGTCGTTCGTGCCACCGTTTGCTTGAGCTCGTTTTGGTCCGCTAACCATTCGCGTCACGAGCCCTTCACTTTTTGCCTATTGCAGCCGCTAGCCTGCTCGTGTGTGTTGTTCGCTGCTCCGCTTGCGCCATTCTGGTGCGGTGTTCGCCATCTTGGTGGCTCGCGCAACCCGTTAGCGGCCCGCAATGGATAGTCTTACCGATTTACACTACCCAATAGCTAGGGATGTTCATCTCATTGATTACAACAAGTACCCAAAATGACGCCCCTTCCCCTAACTTATATTCATTAAATTTACCCGTTATTCAAATAATTATTAAGCATATTTGTATTTCAGTTTTTTGTTTAATAAATATTCGGTAAAAATTGTAATATGACGTTTTATTTATTCATGATTGTTGCATTATTAATTTTATTATTTAGAATAAAAAACATTAAGCTTTTAAAGCATATGAATAATATGACATTTGATGTCCACTTGATGTAGTGGAGAACACATACAACAAATCATGTAAAAATGTGTTTTTAATTATAAAAACAAAAAAAGACTACTAATATTATATTCAAATTGAGAATAAAGTATTTGTTTTTATGGTGTAATTTAAAAGTAATAATATTAATGTATGAAAAAAAATATGACACATAAAGTAATTAGGAGGTTGGAATAAAATATAAAAAAACCGGGTTAAAATAATGGTTACATAAATGTAAGTATTTGAATCAGAATATACAAAAGACTACTTTACCCTTTAAATAGCTTTTAATACTTAAAGTGAATTTATCAAGTGTGGTATCAATACATCAAAACTTCTAAAACTCTTATAACAATAAAAAAAATCTTAAAATATTTTTTTTTGAATGCTTTATATATAGAGTAAATTATAATAAATGTCATTTTGGATATCCAAAATTATGGACCGGGTGGTTTTTTAAAATGACTTTCACACCTCCACCAACAAACTTTTCTTTAATAGAGATTCTGCAAGGAAAATTTTCTTAAGATCTAATTGTCTCATTAATGCGTATTCACCCACCTAAAGTGATCACTTCCAAACTCCTAAATTCATTTAGTTAAATTAAATTCCGGCTTCATATTATATGTCTCATAGATACATCATTCCAGCTTCATTCCAGTCTCACTGTTCCTTATTCTTCCTCCATAGCGATTTGAGCCTTAAATGGGTGTAGTCCGTTTAGTACGCATCGACTATTTAATTCAACTTGGTGTTACGAAATTTATATTCTTGAAAAAATGGATGCTAACGGATTTATATTCTCAGCTATCCTAATACCATATTAAAAAAATGATAATGTAATTACAAAGATGATGTATGATTGATTGACGACCCACTTGCATAGTCAAACAACCACTACCTACCCATTTGCCTAAGGCTATGTGTTGTGGTTGAAGTCATTACCAAGATTTATCATATCATACTATGTCACACGGTGTTGACGGTCTAACCCTTCACCCATATCGTTCGTGCCACCGTTCGCTTGAGCCCATTGTGTAACATCCTGTTTTTGATAATATTAAGTAAAAGAAATTCCGTTTAGTTACGGTGTGTTATTTTCGGTCAAGATTAAATAAAATATTAGAGTGTGAGCTTGGTCCTTAAAATATGGGATAAGAGATAGTGATGGGCCTTAGGTCCATGGGCTTAAGGGTATATAAACCGCTTAAACCTTCCTAAAACCCTAAACTCTCATTCTTATCATCTAGCCACCATAACACGCTCAAAAACACACAAACACCCTCCTTTATCACGGACCAAGATCCAAAGGAAAAGACCCGAGCTTGTTGACATTAGAGCATCGTGACGAGCAAAACCTACACCAAGCTAGAGCGTGATCGTGAAACGATTCGTTTAAGGTACGTTCTATAACGAAAACTTGGTTGGCTCATTTAGTGTCCCTGGATCTGTATATAAATGATAAAAAACGAATCAAACGCAACGATTCCTGTTGAAATTCATTAACATATGTTGGGGGTAATTGATCAAACATTGAGCCGTATACTTATATTGAACATTGAGCCGTATACTTATATCGATCAAATGCACCATTAAAGCACAATATTTGGATGTTTGGATGATTAGAGTTTGTAGACGCTGGGTATACGAATCCATTACCAAATTCATGTTATTTCGTTAATATTTGAAGGTTAATTGCAAATACGATATGGGTTGACTGTCTGGTGTTCTTGTTGATTTTGACTTTATCAATCTGAGTCAAAGATTGGATAAGTACTGGAATTCATTCGTTATGAATAGCAAATGACTGATCATTCGTTACGTAGTCATAACGAATATGATACATTCGCGTATCTTTATAATAAATGAACCTCTCATTCGTCTTACAAAATTAACGAATGGCATTCGTCATGCGTTATCCATTCATTCGCCATGAGGAGACAACGAATGGAACCATTAGTTATAGATACATTCGTGTGCTCCTGTAACGAACGAGCCTTTCATTCGTTTCAAAGAAATCACGAATGGCCTAATTCATTCGTTACTCATTCATTCCTCTATTATCAAACCATTCGTTATCACGAATATGATAACGAATGAGGCTTAACCAAGGGCCATTCGTTATAACGAATGGGATAGCGAATAAAATATTTATTTAAAATTTTAACGAATGGGACTGTTAATCGCCTCAGGACGCGATTAGGCCCTTTTTATGTTGGGCCATTTTTTTACATGTTAGCGTTTGTTGAGTTGGTCCGACTTTCAAGTACGAGTTCACTAGCTCATAGATCAGCTATGGATTTGTGAGCGCCGGGTTCTAAAGGATAAGCTGATTCTGCGCTAATAGGAGTTCCCTTCCTCAACATTGTGATGGTGGTCAAGGTTTAGCTAATCCAATGTCTAGTCCATTAAAAGCTTGTTCAAGATCGTGTCTCTATGAGTTTCCCAACAACATTCCTGTGGAAGTGGTTTGAAAGCGGTGATTGTGTTCGCTTGTACGCGTCTACTTAACTAAGAACTCTAATGATGGCAACGTGACAGATTTGATTGCAACGGAAATAAAATATTAGAGCAGGAATCACAAATTTTAAATTATTAAACTCAAATAACAATTTTTAATAAACGAGACAGACAGTTTACTCATACATATAAATATCTCATCATTTAGATCATTTAGAAGTTATGTTCTTAAGGGAGAAGGGGTGCTCATCTCATATTCTCATGTAGCCCAAGTTCTACTAATTTTGCATTGTCATGTCATTTGCACTTTTAAGTTATAACTACCCTAAAACACCTTAGTTTTGCAGGCACCACTCCTCTCAACTACCCTAATACCATATTAATAAATTAATAAAATAATTACAAAGATGATGTATGATTGATTGACGGACCACTTGCATAGTCAAACAATCACTACCTACCCACTTGCCTAAGGTTATGTGTTGTGGTTGAAGTCATTACCAAGATTTATCATATGATATTGTGCCACACGACGATGACTGTTCCTAACCCTTCACCCTTGGCGTTCGTGCCACCGTTCGCTTGAGACCATTGTGGTCTGCTAACCATTCGCATCACGGCCACTGCACTTTTTGCCTATTGCAGCCGCTAGCCTGCTCGTGTGTGTTGTTCGCTGCTCCGCTTGCGCCATCCCGGTGCGGTGTTCGCCATCCTGGTGGCTCGCGCAACCCGTCAGCGGCCCGCAGTGGATAGTTTTACCGATTTACACTACCCGATTGCTAGGGATGTTCCTTTCATTGATTACAACAAGTACCCAAAATGACGCCCCTTCCCCTAACTTATATTCATTAAATTTACTCGTTATTCAAATAATTATTATGCATATTTGTATTTTAGTTTTTTGTTTAATAAATATTCGGTAAAAATTGTAATATGACGTTTTATTTATTCATGATTGTTGCATTATTAATTTTATTATTTTATTTAAAAAACATTAGGCTTTTAAACCATATGAATAATATGACGATGTCCGTTCAACACAGTGAAGAACACATACAACAAATCATGCAAATTTGTTTTTAACCCAGAAAAAAAAGACTACCAATATCATATTCAAGTTAAAGAGAACAAAAATTCGTTTTTATGGTATAATTTCTTTAAAAAAATATTAATGTATGAAAATTTTATGACAACATAAAATAATGAGGAGGTTGGAATAAAATATTAAAAAGTCGGGTAAAGATAATGGGTACACAAATGTAAGTATTTGGATCAAAATATACAAAAGACTACTTTGCTCTTTAAAAAACTTTTATTACTTAATGAAGTGAATTTATCAAGTTTTGTATCAATACATCAAAACTTATAAAACTCTTATAATAATAAAAAATATCTTAATTAAATACTTTTTTTGAATGCTTTATATACAGAGTAAACTACAACAAATGACATTTTGAATAGTTAAAATTATGGACCGGATACTTTTTCAAAATGACTTTCACTCTATTATTTATATGCTTTTATGTCAGTTTTATTCATTTGCATTAACTGTCATCTAAAACCAAAAACGTCAACCAGGTATTTCACCATCACCATCTACAAAGGACAACTCCGACACCTCCACCAATAAACTTTTCTTGAATAGAAAGATTATGCAAGGAAAACTTTCTTAAGATCTAATTGTCCAATTAATGCGTATTCACCTACCTAAAATGATCACTTCCAAACTCCTAAGTTCATTCAGTTCAATTAAATTCCAGCTTCATATTGTATGTCTCACAGATTCATCGTTGCTCATTCTTCCTCCATAGTTTTTTAGCTTCATTCCCGTCTCACTATTCCTTATTCTTCCTCCATAGATATTTGAGCCCTAATTGGTCCTAGTTCGTTTAGTACGCATCGAATCTTTAATTCAACTTACTGTTACGAAATTTATATTCTTGAAAAAATGGATACTAACTGATTTATTGAAGGTGGAATCTCCATCGTTGTTGAAGGGTGTTCTACTCACTAGTTGCATCAGATCAAAGCTCATATGCAATTACCAGGCGAAGCGGCTCATGTAGCGAAGCCTAACCTCCGCCATGCGTTTGCTTATAATGGTGTTAGTGTCATCACAGTTACAATGCATTACTCGCTTCAGTAGGTGGCTAAGGCAGGGCAACTTCTATAAGTCTGAAATATTTTAGAGACAACGGGAAAGAGAGATACAGGTGTTCGATTTCCAGGTTTTGGTGCTGATGGCTGGCGTCAAGAGTATAACACATGGTTATGGTGCTGGTGGTGGTTTAATGGGGATTTGGATTCGATTGCAGGTGAAGTATTAGAGCATTCTCGATAGCTTCTCTATCTCCGTCTCTATAGCTACATAAAAAATACTAGTTTTTTTCTCTCCCTTTTAATTAAATAATACTTATTTATACCTCGATCGTTATCATATTTCTCTCCTCCCCTCACAATCATTTAAAAAAACATTAAATAACTATAAAGTGTGAACAATGTCTTACCAAATTTATTGATGAATAATAATCTTTTATCTTTCCTGCACTCGTAATCACACTATATAATATATAGAACACATTCACATAAATAGGAGTAGTGAGAAGTGTAACATTCGTCAATTTTCAGACCCGAAAATTCGACCCGTTAAATTTTTTAGTTTATTTTATTATTTTGGATCTTCGTTATTTAAGAACGAATTATTATTTATTTTATTGGTTATGTATTTATATCGGGTAAGCATCAATCGAAATTCGTTAATAAGTTAAATGAGTTATGAAAACTTTCCGTCATGTGCAAATCCCACCCCTAAGCCCAACTTTTATCCTCTTGATTAAACATTCAAACATTAGGGACCAAATTGCCAAGTTTTAAACAAATTTTCTTTCCGTGTTCTTCCCTCCACCGTCGATGTCTCAGACCCCCCCCCCTTCTTGTTTAATCCGTGTTTTAGACCGGAAATCACGGAATTGATCAACCTAAATAGTAGATTGATTGAAATAACGTCCCAATCATACCCTAATTATGTTAATCGACATCAATTTGACAGCTAATGATGAATGTGTTAACCCGCTGCCTAGTTGATCCTCAAATCACTATTCATAAACGTCAATAATTCAATTAACTCGTCACACATCAATCTGAATCAAAACCCGAAATCAGTTTCATCATACAAGTTGTCTAATACTCTTTTGTTTCCTTGTTTCAAGCCACAAACCCTAGCTCTCGTTCCTCCTTCCATTGGTTATCATAACAGGTAATATTTGAGTGTTTCTTGATCGGTTTTTTATGCTTAAAAAACCCCCCTATCAATTTCGATTGATAGAGGGCAGCCATTAATCTATTCAGGTTTTCTTCATTTATGGTTCATATGGAATTAGAATCAATTTCAAAATCTGTGCATATTTATACTTTTTCATTCCCTTACAACTGAAGCACTAGCCTAGTTGGTTGATGTATGGCTTGGAGTGTTATACTGTGAACCGGCCTAGGGGGTATGTTCGAGTCCCATCAAGCTTGGTTTTGTTTTATTTTTCTTATTTTTAAATTTTATGATTCATTATTATTATTATTATTATTATTATTATTATATACAACGAATATTATTTTCAACCATTAAACGTACCAAACACCATTTTTACCCCGGAGTAACGTCGCTTAGGCTTTATATATATATATATTTATAAAAAAAGTGGAGCGTGTATAAGAAGTGTAAAATGTAATCTGGTGCGTTGAATATGTTGATATGACGGTGGATATTGAAAGTGTGTTTATTGTGCGGTGTGTTTTATTAGATCTAATGGTGAAAACACACTTCCTACACTTCTTAGGAAAAATCTACTTCCTATTGTAACTTTGCACATATATATATATATATATAGAGAGAGAGAGAGAGAGAGGATCATGAGAGAACTCATTTTTATGGAGAGAACTATAGAACTAATAATGAAACATTTTTAATTTAATTAGAAAAAATATTTTACAATTTTTTTTTCTTTCATCCTTCTTATATGTTGTTATTCTTCACCACAAAAAAATATAAAAAAAAATAAAAAAAATTAACGAGTAATGCATATATACAATACACCGACTTTTTTATAATGCATATGTGCAATAGTGTGTATTTTGATATTTGAAATAATGTTGAATAGCATATATATAGTTGTTTGTATTGTATATTTGCAATAGTGTTATATTATATACAAAAATTAAAAAAATCGATATAGTGCATATGTGCATTAGTGTTGTATTATATATATACGATAATGTGTTTTGCATACAATTATTAGTGTCGTATTTGCATATATTTTATAGTGTGTATTTAGATAATGTATTTGTGTTGAATTATATGCAATAAAACACTATTTTATATATACAATACATATTAATGCACATACACATTACATCGACGGTTTTTTTAAAGAACAATATCATCTTATTAGAAGGAGTAAAGAAACAAAAATCACAAAATAATTTTTTAAAAATAGTTAAAAATAATTCTTTATTAGTTCTCTAATTCTCACTTTAAAATGAGTTCTCTCTAGATTCCACCCCTATATATATATATATATATATATATATATATTTTGAGAATAAATCTGATTTTGAGAACCTTGATAAGTTGTAAGAACTTTAAGAACTCAATATGGACCACACATTTAATTAAATGAGTCTGAAATATGTAGCTGAGAATAAATCTGATTAAAAAATAAATCAGGAGAGAGAATAAGTATTTTTGATGATTACACAAGTTAAAATGTTAGTTACACATGTGTAATAAGTCGATTCGGTTTGTAAAAAATACCGTAATTTTTTTACGTTATTTACACTTACGTATTAAATGTGTCTAAAAAAATATTCGAATTTTTTTTTGTTATTGTTAAAAATTTAAGAACTCTTAACAACCAACTATTTTTTCATTACAATACTCTAACAAAGTTAAGGACTTTGAGAACTCTTAACAAGCAACTATTTTTTCCAATTTTTTATACATTATTAATGTTAGAGAGTAGTTTTATCATATTATTAAAATAAATTTTTGATTACATATGTAAATCATAAGTTTACACATGTGCAAATTTTATATAATAACAAATTTATTTATGTGTAAAAAACATAGATATGTGTAAAAAACTAATTTTCATAATTGTAATCATGACTATAGATATAAACAATGATAAAACTACACTCAGATAGCAGTAATATACAAAAAAAGTTTATAAAAAACATTAGTTACTAAGACTTTCTTTAAGTTCATAAATAATTTAAGAGTTCTGTAATGATAATTATACATATATATATATGTATGTATGTAGCAATGTTATAATAAGAAGTATATTTTTCCTTAAAAGTGTAGAAAGTGTGATTTCACCACTATATCTAATATAACACACCACAACTAAAATAAAACACACCGCATAATAAACACACGTTTCATATCCATCATCAGATCAACATATCTAACACACATTTTACTTCTTACACTTTTTAGACACAATCTACCTTTTATTTTAACCTCACCCTATATATACACATATATATATATATATATATATATTAATACACATATATTAGTGTTTAACCTTATATTTATGAATAAACTAAAAATAGTTTTCACCTGTCTAAACAAACCATTCATCAAAATAAGTTTTTCGTTTGATACTTGTATATAATTATATGATACAATTAAATTTACGATTATTAATAATTTGAAATCGACATATAAATTGTAATAATATTTAAATTAATTACGTTTTCATTACAACTTTATAAAACTAACATAAAATATATTTAACACCTTCTCGATCCCGTATCCGTTATAAACCTTTGCAATCTTGTCTTGTTATGTTAATTATTTAATCACACTTTTATAATTAGGATTTATCGCCGAGACCGCTCGTGGATCTAACGAACTTCTCCTTATTATCTACCTTATTTTAAAGGTGAGTAATCACATCCCCTTTTCTTAATTTTGTTTTGGGGAGCAATAATCATATTAGAAATTGTTATTATTTACTATTATACTCAAACCAATTCCATTATTTGCGTGGCTATGATATTGCTCGATTAATTGTTGAATGCTATATGAATTATGTGTTTACTATTTTTATGGTTGGTTGGTATCTCATCCTCATAGTATGATCATACGTCGTTGGAGTAACTCGACACCGTTTGGGCCGAGGAGAAATGACATTTATATTTTATGTTGTTTATTGGTTGTGAATTCGTCTCAGTAGACATGTCCGAAATCTAATTGCATGATTGAAAAGACACATATACTTGTTATGTTAATTGATACTATTCACATACGTAAGGAGTTATTTATTTTCTCAATATTATTAATATACTTACGCAAAACTGCGAATTACTCGCTTAACATGTGTTGTTGAAAAATTATTTTTATGCATAATCTAGGTTGTTATAGGAAGTTATTTGAAGCGAGGACATAGATTTAAACCTTAGGCTAAAAATTATAAAGTTTAATGGTTGTATTTATTTTTTTTTCATTTGAATTATTTGCGTACACTTGTTATAAATAAATAAATTTAGATATTGACTCTTATTATTATTATTTTAGTGTATTTGAGATATGATACAAATTATGTCGTGTTTGGACATGTTCCCCGTAGGTTTGGTGTGAGAAGAAGTGGGTTTGGGGGTCTCACGTTTATTAATATTATATAGTTTAGTTATAAGAGGGTTCCAATTAAAAAAAACATAAATAGCCCCAGAAAAGTGCTTTGGGTTTCAAGTTTAATTTAGTTACACAAATAGCCATTTAGGCCATGTTTGGGATTCTTTATTTACACCTTTTTTTTTACTAAAATAAGGAGTTTTTGATAAGTTATACTATTCTAACTTATCAAAACTTCTTTTTCCTTATTTAAAAACTTAAAAAAGTCACATTACCCAAACACCTTTTTAACTTACAAAAGTTAATAAGTTATAAGGAGGTAAAAATAAGGAATCCCAAACACCCTCTTAGAGAGTAAAATGACTATAACGCTCTCACGTGAGGTTAATGACTGAAAAACTTACACTACTAGAAAAGGAGATGTTTTTCCACAACTGAATTGTAGGAAATTTGTTAGAAAAATTTAGTTTCTAACAAAAAAGTTGTTGGAAAAACACATGCTTGAAAATCGTTTTCAACCGTTTTCCAACAAACTTTCTTACAAAAATGCTACAAAAACATGTGGTTGTAACCTTTCTACAACTTTCCTACAAAAACTATTCATAATGTTTATTAGATAATATTGTAGCAAAATTTGAGCTTATTTTTTTGTTGGAAATCTGTTAGAACTACTTGTCATAGGAAATTTGTAGGAAGATTTTGTGAGAAAATGACTTGTTTTCTAGTAGTGTAATTAGCATCCGTTGGTGTGAAAAATAAAACTGAGAAAAGTGTATATAAATGATAGAGTGAAATCCATTTTCGAAAAGAAGCAACTCCATAATTTTCAATATTCAAAAGGATAGATAAAAACGTAAAAATAAACATTGTTTGATACAAACCGAAAACCAACAAATTTCTTTTCACAACAAGGAAGCGAGGAAGTGTGACAACCGGTAAATTCCCAAACCCATTAGCCAAGTAATCAACCTGATAATTAGGTGATTGTAAATATTAAGCGCGTGCATTTGTTATGTGCGCCCTGCGCGAGCGCGCCATGTTAGTCAGCACGTGCATTTGTTATGTGCGCCCTGCGCGAGCGCGCCATGTTAGTCAGCGCGTGCATTTGTTATGTGCGCCCTGCGCGAGCGCGCCATGTTAGTCAGCGCGTGCATTTGTTATGTGCGCCCTGCGCGAGCGCACCATGTTAAGAAGCAGCGTGAGCATATGTTATATGCGCCATGCGTGAACGTTTTGGCCTTATGTTTTCATGAAACTTTATGTTGTCTAAATGGGTTGACCGTCACGCATGAGGCTAAGGCGGGTGCATCCCAAAACCAATTATGCGCGTGCGGGAGGGGAACTAACCTACCCGCATGGCGGGAACGTTGAGAGCTAGTTTGTCTGAAGCTCCAAGATGGAATTGACTTCAACATGACTGATCACTATGTTGAAATACCAAGACCACCTGGAGAATCTACAAATGAAACTCAAATGTCCCGAACTGCGAGAAGGTTACGTATCTACCCGCAGCAAAGAAATGTCCTACACGCAGAAAGCTATGCGCACAAAGTTATACGCGCAGAACACTTAGTCTATTCTCCAGTTATAAGGAGATTACTCCCGCCCGAAAGGAAACAGTAGCGTGTTTCAGAGATTTTCCACTTTTTACTGTACACTGACAAAAGTACCTGAAAAAGCACACTGTAACATGAAAAGTCAACTGTCAGCCACCCTATTCTCACCAACCCCAGACCTGCATGTTCTGTCCAAATCAAATCAAAATCTTTTATCCACCACTCCACTCTTAAGTAAATAATAATAACTTCCATACTTTATCATCATTACATTTAGATATGAAAAGATTTCAATCCCCTAAAGCAAGGGACTGTGTTCCCTTGAGTTTGCCTATAAATATGTAACCTAAATCATCACTCAGAACACACTTTAAAGAACTGCAAACTTGCACTAATCATCTCCCAAGCATCCATTATTTTCGATTCCGTTCCAGTTACTAGGTAAGCCGAGGTTATAAACTTGAGATCTACTTTCCAAACCTTATATTCTCCTATTTCTTATATACTTCTTGCTATTTCATCGTATTCTAGACCTTCAAATTCAAAGACCAACACCAAGAAAACCCGAATCTCGACTAAATCCCTTAACAAGAACCACAGGTGAGTCTCACAGCCCCTATTTTCACTGTTTTCACTGTTTTTTTTAAAACTACTTTCGGGGCGAGGGACACGTACTTAAATAATGTTTTATCATGGTATACTTACAAGCTATGCAAACGATTACGTGTTTAAGTTATGTTTCATGATGAGCAATGCGAACAGTTATCTATGGTATTTCAATGTTAGTGCACCAGATTCGAGTAAGTGATCACTTTACCATTGGAACTCTAAGGGTAGGGACTGCTGGTTTGATCCGCCCACTCGTAGGGGTCGCACCTCTTACACAGACGAGTGCCTAGTATGGTCATGGGGCAGTACTATGGGTTTGAGCCCGCTCGTAGAGGTCGCTCCTCTTACGCAGACGAGCGCCTTGTTTTCCGGCACAACGTCCGCGCGTAACCCGCGGGACGGTATTACAGTATTATTCGCTCGTAGTGGCAGCGCCACTTACTCAGACGAGCACAGTTTTCCAGAAGTGTCCGCGCGTAACCCGCGGGACGGTATTACATTATTTTAGCTCGTAGTGGCAGCGCCACTTACACAGACGAGCACAGTTCCCAGAAATGTTCGCGCGTAACCCGCGCAACGATTTTATCAGAATATGTTGATAGATCTATGTTTTACCAAGCATGTGTTTAATAATGCTATCAGAATTATGTTTCAGAATGATTTGTATCAAGATAATGATGCAATACGATTTATCAAGTTACTAAAACTTGTGAACTCACTCAGTTTATACTGATTCAAATATTTTTACGTGTCTTTCAGGAGATAACTAGGTAGCGCATGGAGTCACACTTAGAGCACCTCACGCTGAACATCTAAAACTAGCTTTTTGGAAGATTTTAGTTCTATCCCTTCGATGCGCGTGGTTGTACCCGCCGCGCAAAGGGGATATGGCGTGGAAATCTTCAACAGTTTGTATACTTGGATGTTTTTATGTAATCTTTAAACAATGTAATGTATTTGTATTAAACATTTCATGCGCAATGAAAATCTTTGAATGTTTTGCAATGGCCCGTGCTTAATTATCAATCCCCACTCGTGCACGCCCGGCTGTTTCCGCCGCTCAGGGCCGGGTGTGACAGATTGGTATCAGAGCACTGGTTATAGCGAACTAGGAAAAGAAGTTTTAACCTAGACTATAACCGTTGGGGAATCGCATGAAATATTTTTCAAAGAAAATATTTTCAAAAGAAACTATACACACACTTAGGAACACGGGTCACACTGTCTAGTAAATAATGATAACATAATGTACTCAGAGTACATGCGCTAAGTCTAATATATTTTCACCCTGTTTAAGCAAGAATGCCTCCAACCAGAGCCAAGGGAATTACCATGACGCCCGAGGAACTCGCGGAAATAATTGCGCAAGCGATCGCAACACATGAGGCCAGCAAGGCCGAATCAAGTCAGGGTCGTCAGAACGAGACCCCAGAACCCGAATCAGGAGCCTTGGACAAAGGATGCTCCTATAAGACATTCATGGCCTGTAAGCCTTGGCCATTCAAGGGAACCGAAGGGGCCATTGGGCTCTACAACTGGATTGACAAGATGGAGACAGTTCTCTCCATTAGCGGATGTAGTGAGAACCAGAAGGTCCTTTACGCGACCTGCATGTTCCAAGAGGCAGCTTCGTCTTGGTGGAAGCTTCAAACGAAAACTTTGGGGCGAGAAGTTGCTCTCCACAAGACCTGGGAGGAACTGAAGGAAATGATGATGAGAAAGTTCTGCTCTCGCGCAGAAATCCAGGGTCTGCAGCAGGAATTCTGGAACCACACCATGGTAGGAACGGATATCGACGCCTACAACAACCGGTTCAATGAGCTTTGCCAGTTGGTGCCAGACATGGCAAACACGGAGGAAAAGAAGATCGAGAGGTATATTTTTGGGTTACCTCCTGTTGTTAGGGTTCCGCTCAACGCCGCAGCGCCTCCAACCTTTGATGAGGCGGTAGCGCGGGCCATCACCCTTACAAGGGATACGGTCCGTGCGGGTATGTTAACTACGCGCGGAATCGAGCAGCGAACCTCTGATCCCAAGAGGAAGTGGAACTCTCACCACCGAGGGTCCGACTCCAAGCAGCCACCGTTCAAGAAGCAGGAAAGCGCAAGGGTTTACGCGATCCAAGCCACGGAGCCATCAAGGAAAGGATACAGTGGCCCTTACCCATGGTGCAACAAATGCAAGTTTCACCACGAGGGTGAATGCGCGAGCGTCACGTGCGCCAAATGTAACAGGCCAGGACACAAGACGGTGAATTGCCGTGCTAAAGAAGCTGGAGCCAATGACAACTGCTACGCATGCGGAAAGCCAGGGCATTTCAGTCGGGATTGCCCGCAAAGGGGAAACCAAGCTCGCGGGAGAGCTTTTGTGATCAGCGCGGGTGAAGCTAAAGAAGAGCCGAATGTGGTAACCGGTACGTTTTTGCTTAACGGCCATTTTGCATCTATCTTATTTGATACTGGCGCTGACCTGAGCTTTATATCTGCTGAGTTTAAAAACTCCCTAGGATTAGCAACCAGTAGGCTAGACACGCCTTATACTATAGAACTAGCCAATGGTAGGCAGTTATGCGCGAACGAAAGAACTGAACAATGTGTAATAGTCATGGGAGGTCACGGGTTCAATATTAACTTGTTGCCAATAGACTTGGGAAGTTTTGACATTGTGGTAGGTATGGATTGGTTAGTCGAGAACCGCGCGGAAGTTAATTGCCATGAGAAGCAGGTTCGGATCCCACTGTTGAACGGAGAAACCTTGGTGATTCAAGGGGAAAGAAGGGGAGTTGCGACGAAACTGATTTCGTGCCTAAAAGCGCGCAAGTGCCTAAGGAAAGGGTGCTACGCCTTCCTGGCGCATGTCGTAGAGAAGAAAGGAGATGAGCGAAGAATTGAAGACTTACCAGTAGTGCGCGAATTTCCAGAAGTTTTTCCTGAAGATTTGCCCGGATTGCCGCAGCCGCGACAAGTCGAGTTTCGTATTGATTTGGTCCCAGGAGCTGCGCCAGTAGCTCGAGCGCCTTATCGATTAGCTCCATCTGAGATGCAAGAGCTATCCAATCAGTTACAGGAACTATTGGATAAGGGTTTCATACGCCCAAGCTTTTCACCTTGGGGAGCTCCAGTACTGTTTGTTAAGAAGAAGGATGGTTCCTTCCGGATGTGTATTGACTACAGGGAGCTGAACAAGCTGACAGTCAAGAATCGGTACCCTTTACCGAGGATTGACGACTTATTTGACCAGTTGCAGGGATCCAGTTATTATTCAAAGATAGATCTACGGTCAGGATACCACCAACTTAGGGTCCATGAGGAAGATGTGCCGAAAACAGCCTTCCGAACCAGATACGGCCATTATGAGTTCTTAGTGATGCCTTTCGGGCTAACTAATGCGCCGGCTGTGTTCATGGATCTGATGAACCGCGTGTGCAAACCATATTTGGACAAGTTTGTGATTGTGTTTATAGATGATATTCTGATTTACTCTCGGACCAAGGCCGAGCATGAGCAACACCTGAGATCGATTTTGGAATTGTTGAGGAAAGAAAAGTTGTATGCGAAGTTTTCCAAGTGCGAGTTTTGGCTTAGAGAAGTTCACTTTCTCGGTCACGTTGTAAACGAGAAAGGAATACACGTTGATCCTTCCAAAGTCAAGGCCATCGAAAACTGGGAAGCGCCAAAAACCCCAACTGAGGTGAGGCAATTCCTAGGACTAGCTGGCTACTATCGACGCTTCATTGAGAACTTCTCCAAAATAGCTCTACCTCTGACCGCGCTAACTCAGAAAGACAAGAAGTTTGTTTGGGGCGAAAATCAGGAAGCAGCGTTTCAAATGTTGAAACAGAAGTTATGTAGTGCGCCAATTTTGTCTCTGCCCGAGGGGACGGATGACATCGTCGTTTACTGCGACGCTTCACATCAGGGACTCGGATGTGTCCTTATGCAACGAGACAAAGTCATAGCGTATGCCTCACGCCAACTCAAGACCAATGAAAAGAACTACACAACGCATGATTTAGAACTTGGAGCGGTTGTCTTCGCGCTAAAGATTTGGCGCCATTACCTCTATGGTACAAAGTGTGTGATCTTTACGGATCACAAGAGCCTTCAACATATATTTGATCAAAAGGATTTAAACATGAGGCAACGAAGATGGGTGGAGTTGTTGAATGATTATGATTGTGAAATTAAGTACCACCCTGGAAAGGCGAATGTGGTAGCAGACGCGCTAAGTAGGAAGGAGCGAATAAAAACGCTACGAGTCAAGGCCCTAAGGTTGACCATTCACGCAGATCTCTCTACCCGCATCCGAGACGCTCAGCAAGAAGCCTTGAAACCAGAGTTTGTTAAAAACGAATGCCTTGGGGGTATGGTTAAAAGTTTGGAACTGAAAGAGAACGGCAATCTATATTTCGCTAACCGCATATGGGTCCCTCTCAAGGGAGGATTGCGCGAGCAAGTATTAAACGAAGCTCACAAGACGCGGTATTCCGTACATCCTGGCGCAGACAAGATGTACCAAGATGTTAAAACGCTGTATTGGTGGCCCAATCTTAAAGGCGCCATCGCGGCGTATGTCAGTAAGTGCCTGACGTGTTCGAAGGTGAAGGCTGAATACCAGAAACCGTCAGGGTTGCTTCAGAAGCCAGAAATTCCCATGTGGAAGTGGGAACAAATCTCTATGGACTTCATCACCAAACTGCCAAGGACACCTGGGGGCTATGACACAATATGGGTTATTGTGGATCGGCTAACTAAGTCAGCGCACTTCCTGCCGATCAAGGAAACCGATAGGATGGAAAAGTTAGCCCGATTGTATATTCGAGAAGTAGTTTCAAAACATGGAGTCCCAGTGTCCATCATTTCTGATAGAGATAGTCGGTTCACCTCAAGGTTTTGGAGATCGTTACAAGGAGCTTTAGGTACTCGTCTGGACATGAGTACGGCTTATCATCCTCAAACGGATGGGCAAAGCGAGCGAACAATTCAGACATTGGAAGATATGCTACGCGCGTGCGCAATCGATTTCGAAGGTAGCTGGGATACTCATCTTCCATTGGTTGAATTTTCTTACAACAATAGCTATCACACAAGCATTAAGGCTGCGCCGTTCGAAGCTTTGTATGGGCGCAAGTGTAGATCCCCACTATGCTGGGCTGAAGTAGGTGACAAGCAAATGACTGGTCCAGAATTGATCCAGGAAACAACAGACAAGATTTTTCAGATAAGGGATCGCCTTAAGACAGCGCGCGACAGACAGAAGAGCTACGCAGATGTGCGAAGGAAACCATTGGAATTTCAAGTAGGGGATAAAGTACTTTTGAAAGTCTCTCCATGGAAAGGAGTCCCCCGTTTCGGCAAGCGAGGAAAGTTGAATCCACGCTACATTGGACCATTTGAGATCCTGGAAAGGATCGGTCCGGTTGCTTATAAGCTCCGTTTACCCGCCGAACTCAGTGGAGTTCATAATACGTTTCATGTGTCCAACCTCAAAGAGTGCTTATCTGACGAAACGTTGATTTTGCCGATGGAAGAGATTCACATCGACAAACAGCTGCACTTCATAGAAGAACCTATAGCAGTAACCGATTGGAAAGAACAAAAGTTACGCAGGAGCAAAATCAAGTTAGTAAAGGTTCAATGGAACTCGAGGCGTGGGCCTGAGTTCACTTGGGAAAGAGAAGACCAAATGCGCAAGAAATACCCACACCTCTTTCAGAGCACAGCTTCTGACAGCAACGTCTCCTAAATTTCGGGACGAAATTCGTCTAACGAGGGGAGAATGTGACAACCGGTAAATTCCCAAACCCATTAGCCAAGTAATCAACCTGATAATTAGGTGATTGTAAATATTAAGCGCGTGCATTTGTTATGTGCGCCCTGCGCGAGCGCGCCATGTTAGTCAGCACGTGCATTTGTTATGTGCGCCCTGCGCGAGCGCGCCATGTTAGTCAGCGCGTGCATTTGTTATGTGCGCCCTGCGCGAGCGCGCCATGTTAGTCAGCGCGTGCATTTGTTATGTGCGCCCTGCGCGAGCGCGCCATGTTAGTCAGCGCGTGCATTTGTTATGTGCGCCCTGCGCGAGCGCACCATGTTAAGAAGCAGCGTGAGCATATGTTATATGCGCCATGCGTGAACGTTTTGGCCTTATGTTTTCATGAAACTTTATGTTGTCTAAATGGGTTGACCGTCACGCATGAGGCTAAGGCGGGTGCATCCCAAAACCAATTATGCGCGTGCGGGAGGGGAACTAACCTACCCGCATGGCGGGAACGTTGAGAGCTAGTTTGTCTGAAGCTCCAAGATGGAATTGACTTCAACATGACTGATCACTATGTTGAAATACCAAGACCACCTGGAGAATCTACAAATGAAACTCAAATGTCCCGAACTGCGAGAAGGTTACGTATCTACCCGCAACAAAGAAATGTCCTACACGCAGAAAGCTATGCGCACAAAGTTATACGCGCAGAACACTTAGTCTATTCTCCAGTTATAAGGAGATTACTCCCGCCCGAAAGGAAACAGTAGCGTGTTTCAGAGATTTTCCACTTTTTACTGTACACTGACAAAAGTACCTGAAAAAGCACACTGTAACATGAAAAGTCAACTGTCAGCCACCCTATTCTCACCAACCCCAGACCTGCATGTTCTGTCCAAATCAAATCAAAATCTTTTATCCACCACTCCACTCTTAAGTAAATAATAATAACTTCCATACTTTATCATCATTACATTTAGATATGAAAAGATTTCAATCCCCTAAAGCAAGGGACTGTGTTCCCTTGAGTTTGCCTATAAATATGTAACCTAAATCATCACTCAGAACACACTTTAAAGAACTGCAAACTTGCACTAATCATCTCCCAAGCATCCATTATTTTCGATTCCGTTCCAGTTACTAGGTAAGCCGAGGTTATAAACTTGAGATCTACTTTCCAAACCTTATATTCTCCTATTTCTTATATACTTCTTGCTATTTCATCGTATTCTAGACCTTCAAATTCAAAGACCAACACCAAGAAAACCCGAATCTCGACTAAATCCCTTAACAAGAACCACAGGTGAGTCTCACAGCCCCTATTTTCACTGTTTTCACTGTTTTTTTTAAAACTACTTTCGGGGCGAGGGACACGTACTTAAATAATGTTTTATCATGGTATACTTACAAGCTATGCAAACGATTACGTGTTTAAGTTATGTTTCATGATGAGCAATGCGAACAGTTATCTATGGTATTTCAATGTTAGTGCACCAGATTCGAGTAAGTGATCACTTTACCATTGGAACTCTAAGGGTAGGGACTGCTGGTTTGATCCGCCCACTCGTAGGGGTCGCACCTCTTACACAGACGAGTGCCTAGTATGGTCATGGGGCAGTACTATGGGTTTGAGCCCGCTCGTAGAGGTCGCTCCTCTTACGCAGACGAGCGCCTTGTTTTCCGGCACAACGTCCGCGCGTAACCCGCGGGACGGTATTACAGTATTATTCGCTCGTAGTGGCAGCGCCACTTACTCAGACGAGCACAGTTTTCCAGAAGTGTCCGCGCGTAACCCGCGGGACGGTATTACATTATTTTAGCTCGTAGTGGCAGCGCCACTTACACAGACGAGCACAGTTCCCAGAAATGTTCGCGCGTAACCCGCGCAACGATTTTATCAGAATATGTTGATAGATCTATGTTTTACCAAGCATGTGTTTAATAATGCTATCAGAATTATGTTTCAGAATGATTTGTATCAAGATTATGATGCAATACGATTTATCAAGTTACTAAAACTTGTGAACTCACTCAGTTTATACTGATTCAAATATTTTTACGTGTCTTTCAGGAGATAACTAGGTAGCGCATGGAGTCACACTTAGAGCACCTCACGCTGAACATCTAAAACTAGCTTTTTGGAAGATTTTAGTTCTATCCCTTCGATGCGCGTGGTTGTACCCGCCGCGCAAAGGGGATATGGCGTGGAAATCTTCAACAGTTTGTATACTTGGATGTTTTTATGTAATCTTTAAACAATGTAATGTATTTGTATTAAACATTTCATGCGCAATGAAAATCTTTGAATGTTTTGCAATGGCCCGTGCTTAATTATCAATCCCCACTCGTGCACGCCCGGCTGTTTCCGCCGCTCAGGGCCGGGTGTGACAGGAAGAGTTCTCAAAACATTTTCTTCTTTTGGTTTATAGGACTTGACCACAGGCATGCAGCATATCCTACATGAAAATCCCAAATGTTAGTATAAATCAGCACTTGAAATAAAAGCAGTGGTGTCAAATTCCTTCACACAGGCTTCCACTTCTACAGGATAAACATATCCAACAACTAATAGTGATGCTGTATCCGTTTGTTCTGTTTTACGATGATGAGAATTAATGGAAACTGATTCAACACCCACAAGACTAGACACAGCCTCCACTATCTTGTTGATTTCACTTTTGTTGTTTATGTTGACTCCGGTCAGCACAACTACCTGATTTGCACACAATGACAAGGGAGCAAACAACAAAATTAAGAATAAAAGATAATAAGAAACTTTGAGAAATGTCTCATAAGCAAACAACAAAGCTTTGAAAACCGTCTAATAATAAAAGATAATAAGATAACAACAAAATTATTAGACGGTTCTCAAAGCAAACAAGAAAGCTTTGAGAACTGTCTAATAATCAGACATTATTTTTAGACGTATGCACCCATAACATTTAATTTATTTTTGTTAGCAGTTCTGGTCTTGAAAACTATAAATGGTAGAATTTCTTTATAAATTTTTATTTCTTTCCTTTTATTCCTTTTATCACTTTTATTTTATAAAATTAACAAAAAAATTATTAACTAATTAACAACTTATTTATTAAAAAAATGTATATTTTTTATATTTTTTTATTTATTTATTCATTTTTGATTGTTTGAATAGGCTACATATTTTTCTCATTTTCAGTTTATAGATTTCGTTAAATTTTATTAATTAGCTAACAAACTTATTAAAAATATTTATTTACCGTTTAATATAAAAGTGATAAAAAGAATAAAAAAAAGAAAGAAAAAAATTAAACTTACCATTTATAGCCTCAAAGGATAACAAAATTAAACTTCAAAGGGCTTAGTCACCCAATCCATTTCAGGTTGAATGAGCTATGTGAGATATAAAAACATAGGCCAGATAGCAATTTGAGTAAAGCGTGGTTATAGTTTGTTCAAATTTGTTATTTTCGTCTAAACGAATAAAATTTGCAATTTATGTCTCTAAAATTTCGTTTTCGTTATAATTTTCGTCGCTGTGGTTTGTTATATATGCTATTTCAGTCGAAAAGTTAAAAGTTGTAATTTATGTCCCTAGATTTTCATTTCCGTTGCGATTTTCGTACATGTAGTTTGTTATAATATGCTATTTCAGTCCAAATAGGTTAACAAGAATACAAGATGAACGAAAATTGCAACAAAAATGAAACTTTAGGCGTAAATAACAAATTTTAAACTTTTGGACTGAAACAGAAAACTTGAACAAACCATATGAACGAAAACCGTTGTTTTACTCAAAAAAGAAAAACCTTTTGTGTTCAATTAAGGCATTTTAATAGAAACCATTCTTTTTAAAGGCGTATGTCATAATGACAATAATGTTTCTCCCAGATGATCATATCATTAGCCATATATACCCTATTACACAAGTTCGAATCGTTCTTACAGTAATGCTTATGATATTTCAGAGCGCTCACATGAGCCAAGATTCGAACCCGAGACCCCCAAGATGAAAACCTAAGGAAAACCTGATAACCACACCACAAAAAGTGGTTTTGACTTTTCATAGAAACGTACAATATTATATTTCAGCTCCCAAGATCGGTTTGAGTATGGACGATGTTTTCTCCATCCTTGTGATTCTGGGAAAGGTTGTGATATTAGTGTAGCAACTAAACACATTCACAAATAACTCAATCATGAACTTACCTGGGTAGTCAACATGATCATCAAACAACCTTTTAAACCGAGTTGAAGTCTTTGAACCAAATAAATCACGGCGGCAAAGATAGTAGCCTCCTGTGGTCACCTTGAATTCAGACAAATCTCCACCAATCACTTCTTCCTCTTTCATCATAGTATTATTCTCATAGTTCTCTTCACCATCATCCATATACCCAAGGCTGACACCACAGTCACTTACTACGAACACTCGTTCATCAACAATAATATCGACATGAACTTCATCACCGGCATCTAATATGTTTCCGATTGGCCAATAGCTTAACCACACAACATCTTCATCAACTCTAGGTTTGCAATACACCAAAGGGTTGTATACCCAAGTAAGATCCTTGGTTGTGTTGTTTATTTTCATCAACAAAGTCCACATATCTTTGTCATTGGATCCTGAAGATTTGTATAAGCAACTAACATGTAATCCTTGGATTCTTTGTTCCTTTTGATGGAAAGGCACATGAAAGGAAACGTTTGGGAATCGTGACATATGCTCGTAGCTCATCATATTTGGGTCCTTAATGCCTTGCAGATAGGTGCTTGTTATACCATATTCATACAATATCTACGCCAAATAAAATTCATTAATTCGTATGTTAAACATATCCATATGTGTTTTGTTTTTATGCATGCATTTGAGAAAAGTTAAGAGTAATAACCTGGATTTGCTGATCTTTCCCTTTAGCGATCTCATCACCGACTAGGTCCACCTTATGATCTTGAAACGCTTTGATCCACTGCATATGTTGAACCAGATCTGCTTCATCAACTTTTGCTACGGGCACTAACTCAAAAAGGCCTTCAACTTCACAGAGTTTGGAAAAACCTTCATAAGAAAACCACTGAAGACTGTAACGACCTGATTTGAATGTTATTCTCGAGTGAATTACACCGTTCTACATACAACTCCTCAAGCGTACTTGGAATAGATGGGAGAGACTTCAGGAGTGAACAAGAATACAAGTCGAGCGTCTTTAGCTTTTGAAGGTCAATGCTATTAGGCAAGAACTCAAATTTATTACATCCTAACCACAGCCTAAAGAATGATTGAGCATGGAATGCCACCTGAACATCATTGTTGTGCTTTATTTTGCAGAAATCAAGATATAAACTCTTTAACGAGCTTGGTAAGAGAAACAAAGACCTCTCTGAATTTCCTCTATCATTCCATAAACGTTTTGGTTTTACATTCTTCAATGAAGACTTCAACAGGTTCACGCATCCTTTCAAATCCAACACAACTAGACTCTTGAGGTCTTCTATGGATTCACTAAGATGAATTAGAGTGCTACAGTTAGAGAGGATCAAAGTCTCAAGATTAGGGAGTAGGTGGAGCTGGCGGATGCTGATAAGTTTCTCACAACCTTCAAAATGTAGTATCTTGAGTGGTTCATGTTCACAACATGAGAATATGTAGGATCAATTGTTCTTTTGTGATACTTCCAACTGCTTGTTGGTTCATGTTCAAGACAATTTAAAAAAATATATTAGATGTTTAAAACTATTTATTCTTCGAACGATACTATTAATAAATGCTAGGCAAGCGGTGCTAAAGGCTGAAGCAGGAAAAATTACTAAGCACGATAAGGCGTGTGTTGAGAATCAACATGCCTTCATCGCTTTAGCTTTTGATACATTTAGGTCTCTCGCCCCCGATGCTGCTTCGTTTTTAAAAAGAGTTCAGCGGGTCATGCACAGTAACTCAGCGACGCCGAAGAACGATAACTATGTTTTCAGTAGGATCGGGTTTGCCATTCAAAAGGGGTGGTGGCACAACTTGTTGCCCGCTTACCTGCCTCTCTGTTGTAACTGGATCCTTCTTCTTATTATTATAATTTAAATTTGATAAAAATAAAAAAATAAATAAATGCTTTTTTATTTCAAATCAAAAAATCAATTACAATATGCGATTTCATTCTAAAACTTATATACCACATATTTCTCCTTACTAAATTATTAATTTATATTACATATTCAACCATTTTATTAAAATTCATTTATTGATTAACTATTTTACCTTATGCATTAGAGTTGGGATACAATCTTTCAATTCATATGTAGGTTCTTAGAGCATTCACAATGGTGAATGAGGAAAAACAAACTGAACACACCACATCAGCTGTCGCCGCATCAGATTTCCACTTATTCACTTTAAAACACCAAAAACTCTTATTTTTCCTCCAACACTACATCAACTTTTAAACACCTCTATATTTCACATAATCACCTACTTTTATATTTTCTTTCTATAACTAAAATACTTTTATAAATAAAATATTTTATTCAAGTATCTTATTTTTTATTTCATATTATTTAAAAATAAAATAAGTTCTAGTAAATAAATTTACATAAATAATAAAAGTAATATAAATAAAAATTTAAAATTACATAATTAGTAAATAAAACAAGCACACGCAAACATAAACTAAAAAAGTTACATAAACTAATGTTAAAAACTCTACCTCAATCAAAACGACTATTGTTTAATAGACCATATATGCTCACTAAATAATTTCGAAGCGCATGATAAGCTTCATTGTTACGTATATTCATGAATCTTGCCAAGTGCCCTTCGAAATTTACTATCGCTCCATGGTTTGCTTGTTCAAGTTCTTCACCCTCATCATCCGACCAATAGGTTATCGCGTCTCCTTCATCTTCTACAATCATATTATGTAGTACCATACATGCATACATTATACTTATTAACCTTTTGCTCCATATTTTTGTTGGCCCTTGTATAATGTGCCATCGAGCTTAAAGGACGCCGAATGCCCTCTCGACATCCTTTCTTACCGATTCATGATGTGTCTTGAATTCCAACATTTTTGGGCTTTGCGGATATTGAAGCTTTTGACAAGCGTCGCCCAAGATATATACCATCTGCAAGATAGTATCCCATGCTGTATTATGTTCCATGCACTATAAAATTGCATTGAGGCGCACCACCTTCTAAAATTTCATTGAATATTGGTGATTGATTTATGACGTTGATATCATTATTCGACCCCGCCACACCAAAATATGCATGCCACATCCAAAGGTCATATGATGCAACTGCTTCGAGCATGATGGTGGGATGTCCATGGTCACCTCGCGCATATTGACCTTTCCATGCAACTGGGCAGTTTTTCCACGCCCAATGCATCCAGTCAACACTTCCTAGCATTCCGGGAAACCCGTGCTTGGTTGAGTGCTTATCCAGTAACTGCTGGATGTCCTTCTGAGGTATTTTTTCGAATAAAGTTCAATAAGTCCTTTACAAAACCTTTGAAGACACTCGAGAGCAGTACTTTCACCAATACGTATATATTCGTCCGTTTGGTCAGCTGCCATGCCATATGCCAACATTCGTATGGCACACGTGCATTTTTGTCGGGGAGATAAACCGATTCTACCCACTGCATCAACTCTTTGTGTGAAATATGAATAACTTTTTTTCAAATTGTCGACAATTTGATTGAAAAGATGGCGATGCATTCGAAAACATTGTCTAAAGAAGCGCTCTTCATAGATTGGTTTCGGAGCAAAGTAGTCGTTCCAAAGACGACTGCCTGCTTCTTCATGACCCCTATGTACTGGTTTGCGCTTCGGCCATCTAGCACTAGAACCTTCTTCGGTATAGTGATGCTTTAGTTGCAAATACACGTTGTCGAAGTCATAAGACATCAATTCTTCATACTGTTTAATAGCTAAATGCATAAATTGCATATCATTAGCAGTAGACGAATTTATAAATGGTACTTGCATATCATCACTGGAACTCATATTTATTTAGGGAATACTTAATTGGGCAATTTTGAAAGGTATGGTAAATATGAAAGGAATATTTCTATCTATAATAAGAAAACTAGCCGTTATAGTGATTTGAAAAAAAAAATCATAAAGAAAACTAAAAGTGGCGTTAGCTAGCCGTTGGGTTGGAACCAATGAACATTAAAATTCATAAGTTATATAAATAAAAAATTAAAATTACATAACCTAAAAATTCAAAAGTTACATAACCTAAAAATTCAAACTTACATAACCTAGAAATTATAAGTTACGTTTGTCTTTTGATTTGTTCGCATATCGCCTTGTGCGTCGCCAATCATTCCGGATCCATGTGGGATCGACCCATCATTAGTATATTAATGTCTTGGTTAAAGAGAAATTGGTCCATTTATTGTTTGAACGCACCCGCGGCTTCCATTCGTGTTTTCATCATCTCATCAAACTCTTTGATATTTCCTGCTTCCGCATTTGCTTTTTTACTTTGACTTCACCTTTTCCTTGGCCTTCTTTTACCACATTGGACGGTTCGGTTCTTGATACTCATTCGGCTCGTCTACAACATTGAACTCCTCAAACAAGATAAGAGTGTCATCGTTGAGGTCAATCGGGATAGAGTGTCCATCGGAAGCTGATGTGCTATAGTCCCCCGAAGCTGATGTCGTACTCCTCTTCGGCAGAAAGGGTACCGGTTCGTGCCATTTCGGCTCATCTTTCACAAGTTTCCACACATGATCGAATTGAAACGTAGTACCGGTTGAAGCGTACTCTTCCCTAGCAAGAGAGATGATTTGATCATCAGACCAATCGCTTCTCTTCTTTGCTAAATACTTTTGAGTTGGTGTTGACATCGAAAGCCAGTGTGGCCTAAAGGTATTGGTGGTACGTGAAAAAGCAGGGTCACTACAGAAGTATTTTTCGATACGCACCCAGAAATCTCTTCCTCTATGGACCATTTTTGTTGAACCCTCTTAGATACTCCTATGACTTGTTTCCATTTTTTTTACTAGTAACAGGGGAAGCAGAGTCACCAAGTTTAGGTGATGGTGTCGATGTAAATGACATTTGAGTAGGTGTGAGTGTTTGAAACTATTGTAAACCGGGATGTGGATAACCGAGTTGTTGTGGAAATGGTGGAAATCCAGGTTGTTGTGAAAATGATTGATAACCGGCTTGTTGAAATTGTTGAGATCCAAAGTTTGGATGCGGGTAAGGAGAGAATCCGGGTTGTTGAAACTGTTGAAAACCGGAAGTTGGAGTCGGAATTCGGTTGGTGTTTGGAGCCGGGTTTGGGTTAGGATCGCTTAGCAAACGCTGAAAGAAATTGCTATCATCCATTTATTTTTTTGAGAGGAATATAGATGGAAATTTTTTTGTGGATTCATAAAATGGGCTAGACTAATATTTGAAACAAAAAATAAATCTTTTTTAAGAAGTTACCGTTGGATTGTAAATAACAAAAAAAAAGTATTTTTAAATTGTTATAGTGCCGTTAGTTGTGAAAAACAAAAAAAAAGAAAGAAAAATTTAATGAAATGCTAGCCGTTTGAATTGTTTTAAACAAATAATATTAATTAAGGGACCCACCTTTTTAATGTTTACATACATTTGGAATTGTGAATGAGTATTAACTAAACATCAACCTCCATTCTTCACTTGTCCAGTTCAGAAAAGTGGACATTGCCACATGAGAACTAAATAAAGCACTGGAGATGCTCTTAGAACGGATCTTACAACTAGTTTTTGGATCAATCCGGGTTATAAGCTAATGGAAATAACTTATAACCTTCAAAGATCTCAGATCTTGTTGTGTTTGTGTTATTTGCTATATGAGGAATGGTGGTGGTGAAAGAATAAGGTTAGAGAGAGAAGGTTGCTTTTCAAAAGGATTACTTTTGCATGGATATGTTTCCACTATTTATAGTGGAAACATAAATAGTGGAAATTACATACGATAATTAATGCTAACAATATAAAAGACTTAAACATATAAAATGGGCTCTATCCATTCATCAAAGGCCCAATGGGTTTTGTTTACAAGGCCTCGGTCTCAAACATTCAAAAGACTAAACCGAAAGCAAAGAAATTACATACGATAATTAATGCTAACAATATAAAAGACTTAAACATATAAAATGGGCTCTACAATCACCCTCTGGTCTTTATTTAGCTGCTTCCGTCTCTAGTTAGTTTCATACTCGAATGTGTCGGGGTGATCAATCAGTTGATTGTCAACAAGATAGCGAACACACTTGTTGAACTTCTCAACTATTTGATCAGTGTATCCTCGAGGTGGGTTTTCAAGAGTGCACAGAGGAGACTTATATAACTTCATGATGCCTGCTTCACTGAACCGCATCAACTCATGTTCATCAAACAAACAGTATCAACTCATGTTCATCAAAGAAGCGGTAGGATCACATCTGCTTGTAGTATACTACTGGTTCACCCGTCTCACCATCAAAATGCCTATAGGTAAAGTCCAAAATCCTGTCGGGCTCGAAAGGTTCTCTAAGAAAGATATTTGGCCCATCCTTTGGCATTTTGAATCCACATATCTTTCGCTTTCTTTCACCTATGCCATCACCTATGTTGTTTTCAATGTTGTCGACCGACATAAAAGAGGAATATGAATTAGAATCTTCTTCATTAAGAGCCACGTTGGTTGTATCTACAGTATGAATGGTTAGATTAACTACAACGGGTTGAGGAGCTACATGCAATACATTTCCAATTTGAGGACCACTAGATACATTAACATTACCTAAATTGTCTATGAGAGATTTAATTAACACATACTTAGATACTGCAGCTGAGGCTGGAGAAATTGCAACCGGAGGGATAAACATAACAGGGAATTGGTTAAACAAGTACTCATAATCAAACATCCAGTTTGGTCATGGGAAAGCATCTGTTTGGTTGAGCCCTTGCCAGTCAACATTGAAAGATTCCACAATCACTCATACTTTCTTGTTGTAGAATCGATAAGCGGTTTTGTTGGAGGCGTACCTAACAAAGTAACAAGCATTTGCCTTTTCTGCAAACTTAGGATCTGAAATGGAATCTGTATGAAGTAGAGTGCATGGACATCCAAAGGTCTTGAAATAGTTGACTTGTGGCTTAGTTCTGTAGTAGACTTCATATGAAGTCTTCTTCAGACGACTGTAGAGCAGCACGCGAAACTGGATAAAGCATGCAGTATGAATTGCTTCTCCCCAGAAAAAATGGGTAGCTTTGAGTATGATAACATTGTTCTTGCAGCTTCGATCAATGCTCTGTTGCGTCTTTCAGCAACCCATTTTGTTGTGGAGTGTATGGGCATTGAATTGACGTTCTATCCCTTTGGTCTTATAAAAATCATTCATCGTTCGATTATAGAATTTCGTTCCATTCTCGCTTCAAACACACATGATTCTTTTGTCTGTTTGATTCTCAACAAGAGTCATGAATCTGATCAGGATTTTAGTGGTTTCATCCTTTGATTCTAACAGAAAAGTCAGCTGATACGTGAAAAGTCATCAGTAACAACAAGACAATAGACTTTTCGGCCTATCGCCAAATGATGAATGGGTCCAAATAAGTCCATGTGCAACAATTGAAGAATGGGATCTACAAAATTTATAGTTTTAGGCCTATGAGGGGTTTTGTGTTGTTTGCATTTTGAACATGAAATACATTTTTCAATAGTTGAAAAGGTTTTTACAGGAAAACCCTTTACGTTCTCACCTTTGACAAGTTTGTTTAAATACTTAAATTTGACATGACCAAGACGTCGATGCCAAAGTGATGAATTGTTCTTGAAGGCTTTAGATATCAAACATGAAGTAGTTTGTCGTGAATACGAACTTTTAATTTCAAATATGTAAGCATCATTATGCCTCAGAGTACGCATCAGAATCCACTCCTTGGGGATGTTAAAACATGGTATCAAGATAAAACAATCAATTTTAGTAAACATGGTAGAGTATTTCTTATCACAAATTTGGGATACATTGAGGGTTAATCGAACTCAAAGTAGTCCGAAAACCTAGAATCTATAAATTATATAGAACTATACACAACTTAAATTAAAGCTGTCCAAGGAATGATTATGATGTCTACAGCAAGGATCTAACATCGATTTTTCCAAACAATGACATCGAGTAACCCTTTGATTTAAACTCGGTTAGGTTATGAACAAACAAGAACACCACTAAGTAGCCAAAGATTTTAGAACTAAATGAAGGATTACCGGTGGTGAGGGATCCGTCTTTATGATCTATTAAGTGTGAAAACAAGAGATCAAGCATATGTGTAATTGTGTTTGAAGTTGAAGAGGGGCGGTGGTGCCGACGGTTGGGTTAGAGAGAGAGAGTGTGTGAGCTGAGAGTGTTTAGGGAAAAATGACAGTGGATAATGAGAAGATATTTTGGTTTTCCCTTTATATGGGTCAGCCTATCTCGCGATATGGTCAGAACCTCTCGAGTTTTAAACGATTTTGCACACTTAACCCCCGAACTCTGAAAGTATTTGCAAACTAAACCCAAAAAAATTTTATACACTGAATCCAAACATTCAAATATATACAAGATATATTTTTGTGTGTCCATATACTTAACAACGTTTGCATCGCCGACCTTGACGTAAAGTCATTAAAACTAAAAAATAAACTATGGATAAAAATAAATAAACATAAAAGTAAAAGTAAAATTAAAATGAAACAAAATAAACTTAAAACCTAATTTAAGTTAAGAACTTAAAACAAAACAAAACAAAACAAGATAAACTTTAAAAATTTAAAGAAATAAATAGGGAGTAGATATGAAATTAATATTATATTTTACAAGATAATATATTTACAAAATTTTCTAAAGACTTTAATATTTCAATATTTTTACTAGAAAGATCACAACATGGAATCATATTGATCGATAGCGTCCAAGATCATACTTCTATTTCAATATTATAATGCCAAGAACTCAAAGTTGATTATAGATATAATCCATCTTTGACCTACATTAGAACTCTTTGACCTGAGTTTTGACCGATTGGTCTTTTGTCATTCTTCTTCCCACCTTCATGTTCGAGACTTGACTGGTCTTAATGTCATTAGCAGGTTTTGCTGGATTTGTACATTCTCTTGCAGAGTTTCCTAGTTCATTTCAATGGTAGCAACAAAGCTGATCTTTATCAAACCAATGCTCCTTACATCCTAAAGAATCTTTTCATCCTCAAGAATATTTTTCTTATCATCATCCTCAGAGCCTTCAAAAGGAGTATCAACAAGTGTCATAGTCGTAGGCTTATGAGGTCCATTCTCAATGGATCTGAAGAGATCCAAGTCAGTCATTCTTAAATAGTTCTTTAACCTCCATTATAAATCATCAAAGTTACTTTCAAATGTTATAAGCTTGGAAGGTTTTGTTGTGGTTCCAGCCTCATTCTCCAGCGTCAGACAACTTTTCAACAACTCGGGATCTTTTGACATCTTGTAAATAAGATTGGAAACTTAAACAATCTTGAGTCGAATTTTATTTAATTGAGTTGAATTTTAAATGAGTTGAGTCAAAGTTTAAATTAATCGAATCGAATTTTAAACTCAATTCGATTTGTTTGAAACTCGATTCGAATTGAATGAAATCTCTATTCGATTAGTTTTGAAAATATGGATTCGATTACTCATAACTCTTAATTCGATTGGTTTTGGAATTTTGATTCGATTGGTCCAAGATCTCGATTCGATTGGTTTTTCCTCTGTTGGTGCAATTCTGTGTGTCAAAAGCTTAATAGATTAGTCATGTTTGTAATCGAGTCTGTAATATGTTTGTGTTTGAATGTTATGCAAATGGGTTTGGAATGGCGGTGAACTTAACTAGCGAAGTTGTTAAGTTTACCTCTAATGTGCCAGGCTAACATGTCTAGTATATAAGGACATGCTCGACTTAGGGTTTAGGTGAGACTTTAAATGCAGATACCTGAGACTTCCAGCCCTATTCCAGCAGTCATGAGAGAAAACAAACAACTGGTTCGTAGTCTCTGTCTTAGATTGTTTCTTATGAGTTTACAATCAATAGTAGAATCGTTTAAAGTGATTGTTCTTGTAATATGCGTTTACTTCTCGTTAGTGTTAATCAGAAGAATTCCGCACCTCTGATAGTACGTCTCAATCATATATCGATCCATTCTAGGGACCTACAGTTGGTATCAGAACTTTTGCTCAAAATTGTGTGGTTCGGGATTGATTAACGAGTATTTACGAGTTGTTTTAACAAGATTTCACATCCAAAAATCCTCACAAAACTCATCCTCACTGAAATATCACCCTTATAGCCCATAACCATCACCAACAGCCGTCACAAACCCTAAAAATTCTGATTTTGGAAAGTTACAGCCGTCTAGCGCGAAGTTGTCGCTAGGGTTTTCCACATACCATGCGAAGTTATAACTTAGGAGAAGTTATCTTAGGAGAACTTACGAGTTAGGTGAACTTGTAACCCCAGCAAAATTGTCTAGGCGAAGTTAACTAGGCGAATTTGCATAAGTTTGCTTGAATTGAGACTCATCTTAGTAACCCCCAACTAAGTTAACTTGGCGAACTTGCTTAAGTTCGTGAAAGTTTGTTAAACAAAAATTTTTCTGATTGTTTTGAATACATAGACTGAAAATTTTGGCGACAATATTTTTCCGAAAATTATATTTTTCCTAAAATTTTGTTCGTTTTTGACTAGTTGGTTATTCAGTTTTGAGCATTGAAAGAGACTATAGATTTGGATTTTGTTATAGGTATACCAAATCCACTTGAAACCTTTTAGATGTGTATAAATTTACTTCAATGGCATGCGTTAATGACGTTTTCAAAATGAGCGATAAAACCGGAACACCAAATAAGCCACCAAAACTAGTGAAAGGTGCAAATTTTGCAGTTTGGAGAGTGTTTTAAAGAGTTAATTGAAAATCAAGATGTTAGAATGTGGAGTTGCAAGACAAATGGATATATTTGTCAACTGAAACTGAAGGAAGACAAATAGTGACAAAGTATGTCATAATATTTGATGCTGGCAAACGAATGTATGATGCAGAGGAGAAAGCCATTTGTTTAATTACGAGGGCCTTACTTGATACGGTGATCTACAATTTTAAAAAGTATTGTACTTCAACGATGAAGAGGTAGGTCCCAGCAGAGCCCAGTTGGACCCGCAAGACTCACCTTGAACAGGGACGTCTGCGCAACGACCAACTGCTCCCGCAGGACCCACCATGCTCAGAGAAAACCTTACGCGCAGTACGCCAGCTGTACCCGCAGGGAAAGCCTCCCAATGGTGAAGTACCCAGCCTGTTCCCGCAGTTGCGGATACAAGCCATCAGGGAAGGCTACTCGCACTAACAGCAAGGCTACACGCACAAGGCACTAGCTACTTCAGTAGTCACATGAAGGAATGAGCAAGGCGAGAATACTCCCGCCTAAATGAGCCAGTCCGTATGCTTCTGGAAGATCTTTTGTACTATACCTACTAAGGTATGGGCAGAACAGACGATCTGACCAGAACAGCCCATGAACCAATCACAGGGTGACAGCTCACCGACAACAGTACGAGGAGGAGCACCCTCTAGTACTGTTTGTCATTATTAGCCGCTGCCTACTCACCAACCCTTACTATGGGACGTGCGCAGCCTACAGTTGGTGGAACAGTGCATAGCCGGCAGTAAAGGAACAGTATACAGCCGACCTTGTTACTGTCGGCCGTAATCTATCCACCAACCAGCATGGCCTGTGCGTAGTCCAATGTTGGTAGAACAGGAATACTATTCAGCCGGCTGTACCTTCTAGGAAACCTAACTTCGGCTATAAATACTCCAACATCTTGGAATGGTAAGGACATCATCTGATATCTCATTCTTATCTAGCAATCTCTTAATATACACTTATATTCAGAGCAATCTAGTCTGATTCTCACGCCGGAGGGTTGTCACAAGGAGGAACCCCCCCTTCTTAGTGACGAGCTTACGGTGTCTGTTTTGCAGGTCACCTGAAGAACAACCTTCTCTGCTGGACCTCATCCTCGTGGGAAACATTACTTAACCCCCAGATTATCCGTAATCTGCCCCGGGTCACTTAGTGTTTCTTCATTGGCGCCATCCGTGCATAAAAGCTAGAACTAATTCTTAGTTTTTTCAAAAATTTCTGAAGAAATGGTAAACGTTACTCCGGTCCCAAGGCCAGTTAGCGACCAAGAAACCCCGGTAACCACAACCCCAGCAACTGGGGGGAACACCGGCGATTATACAAATTTTACGAACACTACCCCGGTTACCCAAGCCGGGGCAAGTGCAGTAAACAATATTCCACTGGGGTTCACTGATGCCCAGCTGGAAAAACGAACGAGGGTCCCTCGCCAAACACTAGATCAAGTTAAGGCGTGGGCTGAAGCACGTCAGAAAGAGTTCCAAGCTGAGTTGGATGAACGCTTGCGTTCAGTTCAACAGGCTGACGAATTCGGCAGTACTCGCCAACATCTCAATATGAACAGTGAGTGCGAGTACTCAGACGATGAGCGGGAAGAATCCGATACCGACGCAAACCCTCGCCATAAGGCAAAAGGGAAGCGTAAGGAAACGGACTTCCAACCGACAAGGAATTTTGGGGAAGCCTTTAAACCAACGAATGCGGAGAGAAACCCGCGTGACTTCTCCAAAACCTTCAGACCAACTGCTGCAAATGCAGGAAAGTCAAAGTTTGCAAGGGACATTGCGGAAGCAATCGCCCCGAGAAGTGCCAAACAAATGTCCAACATTGGCACTTATGATGGTCTATCCGACCCAGACGACCACTTGAACAGATTCATCGCGGGGGCAACCGTCAGTAACTGGACGGAACCCACGTGGTGTTATATGTTCCAGATGACTCTGGTTGGAGCGGCCAGGGCATGGTTCGATCGTTTACCGGTCCACCACATATATGATTGGGCGGACTTTCAGAACAAGTTCAGCCAACACTTCAGCCAACAAAGGAAATATACTGAAGAACAGTGGACGATCCTCAACTGCGTTAGAGAGGAGGATGAATCTTTACTAGACTTCATCACTCGCTTCAACTCCAAAAAGCTAAGTCTGGGCAACATAAGTGAAGATCTTGTTCGCGCCGCTTTTATCCAGGGCGCCGAATACCCAGAGCTTATCCGCACATTGACGGGTAAGGACGGCATGCCATCCACATGGGATGCCATCATGACGGCGGCCAAGCGCTTTGCCGAGACGGAAAAGCAACTGGGAAGGGATCTTCCCCAGAGTACACACCTCTACACGCAAAGGACTAGAGAAAACAATGTTCGGATCGCCCGGCAGAACAAAAAGAGGAAGCTAGGTATTTGGCAGTCAAGGGTAAACTTTGACACCTCATCCAGCTCTCACCCTCTTGTTGGCGGAAGAAATAACACACACCCTTCAAGCCAAAAACACAGGTGGACGCCACTCACCAAAAGCGTCACGGAGATATTTACCACTGAAAAGCTACCATGGCCAAAAGCTCCAATGATCCGGCAGCGACCTAATGCGGATCAGAGTAAATCCTGTGACTTCCACGGGACAAAAGGTCATAGTACGGAAGAGTGTACATCCTTGAAGGATATTGTTGAAGCATTCGTCAAGGATGGAAGACTGGCACACCTGGTGGAATCAATCAAGAAGGGAGGAAGGAACGATAACCGGTACCGAGGCAACGGACGAAAGCCCGTTGACATCAGCATCAACATGGTTCATGGTAAGATCAGAGGAAGAAAAAGGCGAACGACAGAACCATGCGCGTGGAAGGAAGCTGAGGTGCGCTTCCCGCGAGTGCCAGGAGGACCCAGCAAAGAAGGCCCTATCGTCATCAAAAGCCAGCTGGGGCACTACATCACTTCTCGCACTCTTGCTGACAACGGCGCCTCGTCAATGGTGATGTACAGGCAGTTCTTCGACAAGCTAGATGACGAAGACAAGGAACGCCTGGAAACGATCTGCGCCTCGATGGAAGGGTTCGATGGCAGCACAAACACCCCCATGGGTATCTTATCTTTCCCCGTCACTCTTACGGACGAGAACCACTCACGCACAGAAGACGTGGATTTTGTCGTAATGAGGAAGCCACACCACACATACGACATTCTCTTCGGAAGAGACGGGATGGCAAGATTCAACGCCGTGGTATCCTCAGTCCACGGCATGATGGGATGGCCAACAGCTGAGGGTGTAGCGATGATCACCGGCATTCCCCAGGTATGCATCGCATCTGTCTCATCCAAACCTAAACCAAAGATGGCTAAACCAACCATCACCGAACCAGAAAGATGGGCCTTCAACGGCAAATACCCTGACCAGGCCGTTTCCATTGGCCCAACAGTTTTTGATCCCACACGCACCTTACTCAAGCGCTTATTACAGAAAAACGCTGACATCTTCGCGTGGACACCAGCTGACATGACTGGCGTACCCCGAAGTAAGGCAGAGCATAAGCTCAAGTGCGACCTGGCTGTTACGCCAGTCGTACAAAAGCGCAGAGTAATGGGGCCAGAACAAACTAATGCGTGTAGAACCCAAGTTAAGGAACTCCTTGACGCAGGCATCGTACGCGTTAGCAGATATCAAACATGGGTTGCAAATCCCGTTATGGTACCGAAGAATAACAATCAATGGCGCATGTGCATAGATTTCAAGGACTTGAACAAAGCATGCCCCAAAGATTGTTATCCGTTACCCGAAATTGATCTTAAGGTGGATTCGTTAGCACCGTTTCGCCTTAAATGCTTCCTGGACGCGTATAAGGGGTACCATCAAATCCACATGGCCGTTGATGATCAGGACAAAACCGCTTTTCGGACGCCCGATGGCACATTTTGTTACCAAATGATGCCATTCGGACTTAAGAATGCCGGGTCCACATACCAACGCCTGATGGACAACCAGTTTCATGCCCAAATTGGGAGGAACTTGGAAGTCTACATGGATGACTTGGTCATCAAAAGCCCTGACGCAGAAGCGATGTTGAAAGACATCGAAAAAACTTTCAACACGCTCAGGAAGATAAACATGAAGCTCAACCCGAGCAAGTGTGCCTTTGGAATGGAAGAAGGGAAGTTCTTGGGGGTCATCGTCACTAAAGATGGCTTCAGAGCGAACCCTGAAAAGGTCGAAGCCATTATCAAAATGGAATCACCTACTACCATCAAACAGGCTCAGACACTGAATGGACGACTAGTGGCACTTAATCGCTTTTTGGCAAACCACGCGGATAAGTCGTTTCCTTTCGTGTCAACGTTGAGAAACTGTTTAAAGAAAACGCACTTCCGCTGGACACCGGAAGCGGAAGTAGCTTTTCAGGAGATTCGGTCACGCTTGATCGAACTCCCAACGCTCACAGCACCAAAAGTGGGAGAGGAGTTAATCCTATACCTTTCCGCAACAGATAGAGCAACCAGGGCAGTCCTGCTAGTAGAGCGAAAAGGCATCCAGATGCCAATCTATTATGTCAGCCGTATCCTAACAGACGTAGAAACCCGGTACTCTACCCTCGAAAAATTAGTCTTAGCACTTATACACGCTTCACGCAGGTTAAGATGATATTTCCAGCGTCACCCAATCACCATTCTCTCCAACTTCAAACTTGCAAACGTTCTAGGCAAACCCGAGTTATCGGGACGCCTAGCCAAATGGGCAATTGAGTTGGGGGAGTACGCGATAAAGTATAAGCCAAGACCAGCCATAAAAGGCCAGGTTTTGGCCGACTTTATTGCGGAAGTGCCTGCATCGCGGGAAAAAGAGTGCCAGGAAGAGGCTCAACCCTCTCCAGCACAAGACATCAATGATGTCTGGCGACTCTACACTGATGGAGCAGCCAGTAACGAGGGTTCAGGCGCAGGGCTGAAACTAACCAACCCAGCAGGCCAAGAATACACTTACGCTATTCGACTGGATTTTCCAAGTACGAATAACGAAGCCGAGTATGAGGCATTCTTGGCTGGGCAGAGAATTGCGTGTAAGATGGGAGTGAAACACTTGGAAGCCCACGTGGATTCCATGTTAGTAGCCAATCAAATCAACGGGACGTACACGGCCGTGAACGACACAATGGCCCTGTACCTCGCACAAGCAAAATCCCTTATGCGCGATTTCAACGACTGCAAAGTCATACACGTCAAGCGAAGTGAAAACAAATATGCGGATGCGTTAAGTAAGCTTGCATCATTAGCCTTCACCCACTTAGGAAAGGACATCCGCATTGAACTCCTCGAGACACCTTCGGTCCCGCACAAGGAAATTTGTGTCATCCAAACCGGCACAGAAACGTGGATGACACCAATAATAAAATACCTTGCGGCAGGTACACTACCAGAGTCAAAAACACAGGCAAGAAAACTACGCTGTAAAGCACTGAGTTATCAACTCATCGATGACATCCTTTACAGACGTAACTTTCTTGGCCCACTCTTAAGATGCGTGGACAACCAAGATGCTGACTACCTCCTAAGGGAAGTACACGAAGGCATCTGTGGAGTACACGCAGGTCCCTGCGCTGTTGTAGCTAAGCTAAACAACGCGGGATACTTTTGGCCGGGGATGCATACGGATGCGCTACCATACATCAGAAAATGCAGGTCTTGCCAGCTCTACGCACCCAACACGTACCGCCCGAAGAATGAACTTGTTCCAGTCACCTCTTCATGGCCATTTCAGAAATGGGGCATCGATGTGACAGGCCCATTTCCTACAGCAGCAGGAAATGTTCAGTTCCTAGTGGTAGCCATCGACTACTTCACCAAGTGGATAGAAGCAAAACCCTTAGCCCAAACAACCGCGAAACATATCAAAAAATTTATTTGGGAATTTATTATTTGTCGTTTTGGACTTCCACAGAATTTGGTGAGCGATAACGGCACCAACTTTGCTGACAAGAAGCTACAACAGTGGCTGAAAGAACTTCAAATCACCCACACCTTTACCTCAGTGGCACACCCGCAAGGTAATGGTGAGGTGGAAAGAGCAAATAAGAGCATCGTCGAAGGCATAAAGAAAAGACTCTTGGAACACAGATCCGGCTGGGTGGACGAGCTTCCGCACGTCATTTGGGCAAACAGAACGCTGAAGAAGGCCAGTACGGGAGAAACCCCGTTCAGTCTCACTTATGGCACTGAAGCCATGGTCCCGGTCGAATTTGGTTTACCCTCACCAAGGGTCTTGATTCAGCCAGAAGACAATGATGCGGAAAGACGGTTAGATCTTATACTAACCGAGGAACGCAGAGACTTAGCCGCAGTACGTGAAGAGAACTACAAGCGAAAAATGCAAAAGTACTACAACACGCGGGTAAAACTCTGCAACTTCAATGTAGGAGACTACATACTGCGTAACAACGAGGCTTCGAACCAAGAACGCCCAGGAAAGCTGGCCCCGGTCTGGGAAGGGCCATACATTATCAAAGAAGTTCTGGGAAAGGGCGCATACCGGCTCGAAAGGCTCGATGGCACTGCCATCCCAAGAACATGGAATGGAGCTCAATTACGCAAATGTTATATGTAGATCAATTCCAAACTTGTAAAGAAAAGGCCTAGAGCCACTTCTAATGGAAATGATTCTCTTTTCACAATGTGTTGATAGCCTTACCTTTATACTTATGAACTTCCCACTGATGTGACGGTATTCACCGCATAAATAGGGGAAGAAGTAAGTCGTTACGTGTGGAAGGCGGAAAAACCCGCATAAACACAACGGTAAAAATTTCAAGTTTTAAGGAAAACCTACACGCAGGTCAGATGTAAGTAAAGTTTAGCCATCCTTGTAAGTGCAAGTGACGGTCTTACCCGCACAATCACGAACAAGGAGGCAAAACTTCAACCTATCATCTACCACGTCCAAAGGTTAACTTATTCTGAACACTTAGAAAATTTCAAAGGAAAAGATGAGGAAAACTTCCACGCAGGTCAGATATAAGTAAAGTTAAGCCATTCTACTAAGTGTAAGTGACGGTCATACCCGCACAATCATGAAAGAAGAAGCGAAACAAACTTATAATTTGCCACGTTAAAAAGTTAACTTATCTAAGTACTAAAGAAATTGCTAAGTTAGATCAAAACATGCGTAAAATAAACAAGGCAAAGAACTAACACAATCTTTATTCCATCAAATTCAAATATTACAAAGATTGCTGGGTGCATACCCGCATACAAAAGAAGCTATACAAAAGCAAAAATCTACGCTAATGGTGGAAAGGGATCTTCAGGATCATGCTTCAGGACAACTTCCACTTGGACCCGCTCCATCAGTAGAGCGTGGTGGTTCAAGGAAAGCTTTAAGGATAGCTAGCCCATCATCAGCAGCAGCGACTTCGTTCACCTTCTCCACCACCGGATGCGGGAAGGCGGCATACTGGTTCACTGCTTGGTCATAAACAGCTTCAGTATCCACATCATACAAAGGGAAGTTGGAAGGCGGGATGCCTTTCTCAACAAACCCTAGACCAAGCAGGAAGCCGGCCTTTTCCCCATCCTCATGAGAAGTGTTGAGGGCTGTGCTCATAGCATCGTCATAGGACGTCTCCGTGAAGACCCGATGCACAACCTAAAAAAAAAAATATATACAAGTATCAAAACCTTTTCTATTTACAAAGAAAAGCGTAAAGACATGAAAAGCTTACCTGAGACAACGCTTCTCGAAGAAGCCATTCCTTGGCAACCAGAGCTTCTTGGAGGGCGGCTTGAGCTTGGGTACAGGCGCGTTCGGCTTCACTTTTATTCAGGTTGGCAAGCAACACTTCCTTTGCAGCAGCCTCTTCGACGCCCTTTAGCTTCCGCTCATTGTGGTCAAGCACGCCCCTCTGGTCCAGGATCTCTTGGAGCTTCTTCGCGTCCTCCATCGCCAAGGCATCATGAGCCTGTTGGAGCGCCTCTAATTTAGCTTTAAGTTCCTCATTCTCGAGGCGTAGAGGCTCAGCAACAGCTTCAGCCTTGGTGGCCCTTTCAGTTGCGTTCCTAGCAGTTTCCTTAGCCAGCCGAAGCTGTTCGTTAACAGCTTGGGCAGCCTTGAAACGGGCCTCGAGACGGGCCTGAACCTCAACTTCAAGGGCGTTGAACGCCTTCTCCTTCTCCGCAGCCGCGGCGGAGAGCCTCCTATTCTCCTCCCGGACAGCCCGCGCCTGAGCTACTTCTTGAATGCGAGCTGCTTTTAACTTGTCGTTTTCATGACAAAGCAGCTCGACGCGCGGCTGCATCCGGGCCAGGAGAACCCGAAGCTCATTGGTTAGCCTACCCTCCTGGTAGCTAGCCATGGCTTCCCCCAACGCACCACTGGGAGCTGCGTGACGAGCCCACTCCACGCACTCCACAGGTGTGCGAAGGGTTGTTCCTCGGCGGATGTTCCATCGTGGAACATACACTTCATTGGAATCCGACACTGCAAAAAACAAAAAGCAGTTAGGAAAAGATGATATAAAAAATAAATAAAAATTAGGCCAAAAGAACCCTACGTACCTGTAGGGTCAATAACAGGCCGATAGCCGCCAAACCCATCACCTGAACCTAAGGGAAATCCGTCCAAAAGGTCAGGTAGATGGGAAGGAGGTAGAGGTTGGCGAGAAGCCCCATGCATACCTGAAGGATCGGCCGTCGTTGCCGATGACGGAGGAGGCATGGTGAAGGCCGCCGCGGCCGCCGCGGTCGCCGTTGCAGAGTCCGCAGCAAAAGTAACCGCCGGCTCAGTGAAAGATGCTGTAAAAATGGCACTGACAGCCGGCGGTGACGTCATCACAGCTGGAATAGTTGGCTCAATGGAATGAGCAACTGAACCAGCGGAAGCAGGCGCAGCCGCCTGGGTCGTCGCCTCAGGTAGGCTGACCAAGCCTACCGTCATTGGCGGGGGGATACTCCTCCCCGCTCCACACTGGAATGCGTCAACATCCACGCCTGCACAAAGAAGAAGTATTAATGATGGAAATCTATGAAGTTAAAAATAAAGTTTGTACTTACGGGTTTTCTTGAGACTAAAAGTGCGGACAGGCGGGGATGAACCCGATGGAGCCGGCCTCTTCACGCCGGTCACCGTTGTCATCCTGGGCTCTCCGGAGGTGACAATCGTCGCAGCCTCCGGAGCAGTGGTCTTATCACCACCGGGGTTCCCCGCCACCTCCTCGCTCTCGGCCTCTGAGTCAGATCGAGGCACTGGATCGGCAGTGGAGGCCACCTTCTCCTACCCCTTCCCGCCGGCAGCCTTCTTCTTCCGCACCAACGGAGGACCATCTGCGGATTCCTGATCAGAACATACGATTAGAGGAATTCCAGCAGAGGTTTCAACATTGAGGGGTCGAGGGTTGAATAGCGCCTTACCTGGCCGCCTGGCGCTCAGGATTTCGTGGCCTAGCGGGTAGACCTCCACGAACCGATCCGCCGTTTGTTCTAGGATGGGCAACTCGTTCTCGTCTAGAGCGCGAGTACCCATCCGAGCGGGACTGTCAGCCTCCCGCGGATACATGAGCGACTGCAAGTCGTTCCCCTCTGAAATAAACAGGAAAGAAGTTAGAAGAGATTCTAAATCAACAAAAAGAAACAGAGCATACCGTAAGGAACATAGTTCGAACCGTATTCAAGGACGATTGGGATCTTTTGCGCATCCGCATCCTTCCACACCCGGCTCATCCCGAGCATCACCATCCCGGACTCCGCAAACCGGTAAACCGGAGATTGGACTCGGGATATCTTCGAGAACCATTCCGCCTCCTGGTAGTTGGAGGCGTGAAGGCTGGGAAGTGCTTGCCCATTCTTGAATTTCATGGCAAGGGGGATGGCGCGAGCGGAGATGTAGAAGAACTCTCGCTTCCACGAGCGAAGACTGCGCTCGGTTGCGCAAATCTTCAAACCCTTAATCCGGGTTATCAGCGTATACCACCCCTGGATGCACCTCCAAGAGTAGAAGGTCATCAGGCGGTCGATATAGGGCTCAATGCCCAGAATCCGGCACACCCACTCGAAGTGGCGAATCTTCGCGATCGCCATCGGGTGCACCTCGGTCAGGTGCACACCGTGCCTCTCCAGGACACGGTACACAAACTTTGTCAATGGGAACCTAAGATTCCCATAAACAAAGAATGCAGCATATACCCCGATCTTGCCTCTGGGGGCATCATACACCGTCTGATGGGGTTCAGAAAACTCAGGCTCGAGAGACTCGAGCATGAACTTGCTGACGATGTACTGATATAGATCGACAGGCAGAGCACACTGGAACTCGCCAGCAGTACTCTTGTCATCGACAAACACCCCAGCCTCCTGGGCTGTAGATTCGAGATCACGAAAAGACATCTTGCAGATGAAAGAAGAAAACGATTTCAAGAGAATGCTCGACTGAAATGTGAGTATTCGCCGGAAATCGTTTTGAAGATGAAGAGAAGAGTGAAAGTGTGGATTACAAAGAACCCTCTCCCCCTTTATATACTAATCGCAATTAATGCGATGAATTTAATGCGGAGGAGAGAAATCGAAGGTGCAATGAAACTATGACACGTGGCAAAAAGCAAGCTGGCAACAGCTGTTGAAAGGACGAGTACCATTAATTTCGCGGCCACGCGCCCGAAAAATCGCGCCCACGCGCCTGAAAAAGCGTCTGGAATGACCAGGTACTGTCACGTCACCATAACTTCCTGCACGTCCTGACATAGTCAGAAGAAACCGTCGCACGACGTTTCAGAGGTTTGGACTGTTCTTATCCTTTCACCAACTCTTCGAATTTCAAAAAAATTCAAAAAGATTCAAAAGTAAGCGGGAAAATACCCCTTACCTTGGCAACCAAGTAACCATAAGACGGGTGCGGGTACAGTGTCAAGGCAAAACCCTTCACATACTTAGCACCCGCAGGGAATTGACGCCAGGAATACCTTGGAAGTAAAGTAACCGTAAGACGAGTGCGGGTACAGTGTCAAGGAAAAACCCTTCACATACTTAGCACTCTGCAGGGAATTCAAACCAAGAAGGATCTTCTGGGCCATGCTTGCGGAAACGGGAATAACATCCCCGCATGACGGGAACGTCGAGAACTATATTGTTTGAAACTCCAAGATGGAATTGGTGGTTTTAGCATAATTCATCAATATGTTGAAAACTACCAAAACCCCATGGAGAATCCACACAAGTGGGACTCAACGCTCCTGACTTGCGAGGAGGTTACAAACCTACCCGCTTCATACCCAAAGATCAAGCAGAAAAGTCGGGAATTTCTGCGTGACATCAGGAAAACCGCGGGAAGAATCCCCACGGAAAACCTAAAAACTAAAAACCCTTTTCAAAACCCCTTGCTAGTCCAAAAGTTCACCTCACTTATTAATAATTCAGGAGAAGAACATTGGACTGGGGGGACTTGAAGAGGTAGGTCCCAGCAGAGCCCAGTTGGACCCGCAAGACTCACCTTGAACAGGGACGTCTGCGCAACGACCAACTGCTCCGGCAGGACCCACCATGCTCAGAGAAAACCTTACGCGCAGTACGCCAGCTGTACCCGCAGGGAAAGCCTCCCAATGGTGAAGTACCCAGCCTGTTCCCGCAGTTGCGGATACAAGCCATCAGGGAAGGCTACCCGCACTAACAGCAAGGCTACACGCACAAGGCACTAGCTACTTCAGTAGTCACATGAAAGAATGAGCAAGGCGGGAATACTCCCGCCTAAATGAGCCAGTCCGTATGCTTCTGGAAGATCTTTTGTACTATACCTACTAAGGTATGGGCAGAATAGACGATCTGACCAGAACAGCCCATGAACCAATCACAGGGTGACAGCTCACCGACAACAGTACGAGGAGGAGCACCCTCTAGTACTGTTTGTCATTATTAGCCGCTGCCTACTCACCAACCCTTACTATGGGACGTGCGCAGCCTACAGTTGGTGGAACAGTGCATAGCCGGCAGTAAAGGAACAGTATACAGCCGACCTTGTTACTGTCGGCCGTAGTCTATCCACCAACCAGCATGGCCTGTGCGTAGTCCACTGTTGGTAGAACAGGAATACTTTTCAGCCGGCTGTACCTTCTAGGAAACCTACCTTCGGCTATAAATACTCCAACATCTTGGAATGGTAAGGACATCATCTGATATCTCATTCTTATCTAGCAATCTCTTAATATACACTTATATTCAGAGCAATCTAGTCTGATTCTCACGCCGGAGGGTGGTCACAAGGAGGAACCCCCCCTTCTCAGTGACGAGCTTACGGTGTCTGTTTTGCAGGTCACCTGAAGAACAACCTTCTCTGCTGGACCTCATCCTCGTGGGAAACATTACTTAACCCCCAGATTATCCGTAATCTGCCCCGGGTTACTTAGTGTTTCTTCAAACGAAGATGTGGGAACAAGTAAAAAAATGTTTTGATGTGAATTCTTCATCAAAATATCTTGGATAAAGTACAAGAAATTGTGAGTTTTGAGAGTAATGTGATTATTAATAAGTCATTGGTATCTCAAAGGGATGGCTTCTATGATGAAAATGATTTTGAGGAAGCTGTACTAAGTGATTATGAAATAGTGATGGAAGAGGAAGATGCTGAAATGGTAAAGGATGCATGTGTTGGAGCTTACATGGTAGATGCACAATGTGAGGTAAGTTTGGAAGTTTCTTGTTAGAGTTGTGAAACTTTGGCTGACGAAAGGAATCTATTGACTGAACAAAATACCAAATTAATAGTGAAATACAAGCACTAAAAGAAAATAATCATTATATTAAAGAAAAGGAGAGTGCCTATTGTAACACTATTAAAATATAAGAGAAAGATATTAGAGCTCTAAAAACAAACATTGGTGAGAAAGTTCAGGTAAACGACTTAGCGTATGAGGTTGTAGAAGAGAAAACTAAAGCTTTTTCTGAAAAGGATAAGGAAATAGCCGATAAGGTTGAGTTAAATAGAAAAATTGAACAATATAAAACCCCATCTCTAGTTTTAAATCACATGATTAGCTCACAAAGATCAACTAAAGATAAAGAGGTAATGGGATTTCATGGAGTCCCACCTCCCTATAATGATAACTATACGAGCAAACCAAGTGAAGAGTAACCTGAAAATGAATCTCCATTTTGTGAAAAGTCAATAGTTGATTAGTCCAGTAAAGTTAACGTCGCTGAAATAGAGAAGGCGAGACAAGTTCACTACCCTTGCTCCAACGAAATCAACAAATTAGGTGAAATTGCCCAACTTCGCCGAAACTAGTCAGGCGAAGATGAGCAACCTCGCCATAACTGCTGTTGAAAAACGAAACTCCTCAAAAATCAAGTCGTTTACTCTGGTAAAATTTGTTAGAGGAAGTGAGATGAAGGATGAAGTTGTTGAAAGTAAAAAATGCTTCAATTCAAAGAATCAACAAATTATTGAACCAACTTTATCCTCGTACTCAAATCAAGAAGGGAGTGTAATTAGTTCTGGGGCTCGTAACTCAAACAAGTTTAAAAAACGGTCATGTTTTTATTGGCGTAATAAGGGTCATGTAATAAGCATATGCCCGTTCAAGAATGAAGAGAAACTAGGTGACGAAGTTAAGTTTGTTAAATCACCTAGTAAAAATGGTAAAGAAAAGGAGGAACCGAGAGTAAATAGGAGTAATGAGTTTACTCCTCCCTTTCAAAGAAATACATATATATTTACTCATGATTCCTCATATTATAAACATTTTAACAGACCTAGAAGTGCTAACTGAATTGCAATAAATTTAAAGGCCAGTCTAATTTCTTTCGTTCAAACAGTTGTGATCAACCAAGGCGATTTCAGAGGTATGGGAATCTTCGTTTTACAAGTCATAATAACTTTAATCAAAGGTTTGGGAATAGGGCTTTTTTCAACTCGAATTCTCACAATTTTAGTTTTAAAAATGATTATAACATCACAAAAACACAAGATAAGTGTGATAACATCACAAACAGATCAACATGTAATGTAACCAAAACACAAGATAAGTGTGATGGTTATTGGAAAGAGTTTCCATATGTTGATGAGTTAGGAAAATCCAAGACTTTAATGGCTTGGATCACTCGTTATAACTAATTTGTTTAGTGAGTTCAGGAGTAGTGAAGATGGTCTATCAGTAGAATATAGGTCTTTGATAGAGGCTACTTCTGTCACAAATTTGAGGGAGTATTTTGGTATAAAGAGTTTATACTGGTTATTTGTTTTATGAGTTTTAAGTTGTAAATGTGTGTTGTGTCTAACAGGAAGTGGTTGATAAGAAGCAAATTGTGTTTCAGGGTGTTTTAAATCCAACGATCCCGTATTTGAAATATTATTTCTCCTTAGTCCAAATTAAATGGGATGAGAAATGTCGAGTAACCATTTTTTCATAAAAAATAAATTAAAAAAGGAAAAAAAATAAAAAAAAATGTTTCATTTATCTTTATATTCTTAAAAAAATTAAAAATTGAAAAATTACAAAAAGATTTTTAAAGTATGTGGGAAATGATATGAACCTTCGTGTTAAAAGTAAGGTCAACACACGTAAGGTCCTGTAACAGAAACGTATAGACTTTGTAACTTATGTGTCGGCCAGCCCACGCGAATGAAAAGTCCTAAACACCTTAAGGGGTTAATGTTAGAACTAAAGACGTGGGGCATCATTATATGTCCTAAACACCTTGAATGAAAGACATATAAGTCCGTATTGCATGGCATGTAAGTGCAACGTTCAACCTTAATGTTTGATTTTAAAACAAAAGAATATACTAAGTTTGTATAAGAAAGTAAATGTTCTGTCATCAAAAAGATTGTCTTATCCCTCACGGTAAGTATTACTGGCATGGGTTTAAGTGGACAAGAATACTGACAATGGACCAGATCTTGCAGAGTATGTATGTGCTGAAAAGTGTTCCCTGGTCTAGCTAAGAACGATTTGATCCTAACAAAACATACTTGCGTATATATTTAGCTTTCTTTATATTTAGTTCTTTATTATTATATAATTTCATTTTAAACAACAGTTATTCATGAGTTTCTTAATAGATTTCTTAGATGACTAGAGACAAACGATTATGGTTTCTAAAATTTGAGATTGTTAGACTTTTTGAAAAGGTTAAACTTTTGATTATTTTTGGATATTTTTACTTGTTTGCGTATAAGAAGCAGGTAATTCTTGTTGAAGAAACTTGCATCTCAAAGGGGAGTAGTCAGGTGAAATTTAGATTTATGGAGAAGTCATAGATATGGAAAGATAATGATTTGAAGATTTAAAGATTTTGTAGTAGTTGGTGAGCTTAAGTTAAATTAATAGACGTCTAGACTGACAATGATCCCAAAGGGTTGTATACCCAAGTAAGATCCTTGGTTGTGTTGTTTATTTTCATCAACAAAGTCCACATATCTTTGTCATTGGATCCTGAAGATTTGTATAAGCAACTAACATGTAATCCTTGGATTCTTTGTTCCTTTTGATGGAAAGGCACATGAAAGGAAACGTTTTGGAATCGTGACATATGCTCGTAGCTCATCATATTTGGGTCCTTAATGCCTTGCAGATAGGTGCTTGTTATACCATATTCATACAATATCTACGCCAAATAAAATTCAGTAATTCGTATGTTAAACATATCCATATGTGTTTTGTTTTTATGCATGCATTTGAGAAAAGTTAAGAGTAATAACCTGGATTTGCTGATCTTTCCCTTTAGCGATCTCATCACCGACTAGGTCCGCCTTATGATCTTTGAAGAAACGTGGATCTACTCACTGGTAGCAGATCAACTTTCCTCGGGTGTGATTATACTATTTCACCGATGGTTCTTCTGGATCTGTGTTCTTCCACCTACAAAATGAACAGCGCCGTTACTTACCCCTCAGAAAGGGACAGAGGTGTCCTCTTTGGGGTAACCCTCCGGCGTGAGAATAAGTATATGTAGGAGAAGATGATAATGTGAGAGTAAGGGAATTTGAAGAGTATTGCTTAATAGCTGAATACTGTATGTTACTCTGTATGATTGTGTGATTGAATATGCTTCAATGTCAATTGATGTGTGTCTGTAACTGTGTACGTTATGATGTATTTATAGTGGTAGGGTTTCCACTGATTGAGCTGAGACCAGATTAGGGTTTTGTTGGCCTCCTCCAATCGATTTGCGCCACGTGTCCTCGGAGACACCTGGTACTTTTTTCATTGGTTATAATCACGTGGTAACCCATGAGTCACGCTGAGCTGTCCACCTTTCATTTAGCAGCTGTCAACATCAGCATATCCTTATTCCTTAAAAAGATGCCTTCTGGAAGGTTGTCTGACGTGCACAATCAAGGTTGCCCTAATCCTGATTTGGATAAGGACGAGGTTGATTATGTGCACGTGTGATATGCGCCCATCCTGAGGATGCGCGAGGTCTTCTCTTTATTCTCACGCTGTGATACGCACAAGCATGTAATACGCGTCACACGCGGATGCCCCACGCGCAGCTGCGCCATGCGCAACTGTGATGTGGGTGGGCATGTATGATGCGCGAGCATGTGATATGCGCCGCGCGCGGATGCGCCACGCACGATGTGATATGCATAAGCATATATGATGCGTGAGCATGTGATACGCGCGAGCATATGTGATGCATGAGCACATGTGATGTGTGAGCATATGTGATGCTTGAGCATATGTGATATGTGCAAGCATGTGATGCTTGAGCATAGGTTTTGGCTTTGTGCCTTGATAATATCTTTGATTTCTAATGTCTTGTATATATCTTGTGGGTTGACCCGCCCCGCTCGATGTTGAGGCGGGTACATACCTCTTCAAGCCCCCCCAGTCTAATGTGTGTCTTATCTCGCGCGAGCGCGGTAAGATAGATATTAGACTTACTGATTTGGTCTTTTAAAGGGGTTTTGTCGTTTTCTTGGTTGTTTCCATCGTTGCGCGAAGTTCTATCCATTTGGTTGAAACGAAGGGTCCAAACACGTGGTTAGTTGGTGGTGACGTGCGCCGTAAACGTGTTAGACGTTTCGTGTGCTCGAGGTGCTACAGTTGCCTTTCATGTCCCCTCACACAGCTGTCTTGAACACGTGTCGCGCTCGCATTGGTTAGTACCTGCGAGTGGGGGCGCGTCTCTGCTCCGTGGCAGGTCAGTTACGTTTTCATGTCCCCTCAAACAGTGTCAAGGACACGTGCCGCGACCACGTTGGCTTACAGCTGCGAGTGGGGGCGCGTGAAATCCGATCAGTTGCCAAATTTCTCTCTCCTGGGCCTATAAAAGCAGGCCCTTAAGAAATTTTCTATCTTCATCTTCATTGTTGCAAATTTTCGAATTTCTGCCTTTCATATTCTGATTTGAGTGTATTCATTGTTTCGAATCCTCGATTATCTGCTGCTGCAGTTGTATGTCTGATAGTTCAGACTCGTCTAACCCCTCAATCACTTCTATTGCCTCTCGAAGACGCCGTGTGAAATCTGTGGTGATGTCGACATTGAAGCAAAAGGGCAAGGGGAAGAGGGTTGTTGAGACCACATCGGAGGAAGTAGGGAGGACCAAGGCCACCAAAAGGTGGAATGAAATCCCCTGCAAATTGAGGCAGTCCGATCTCGACAGCCTCATCGCCTCTCAGGGCTTTCCCACCCTGTTTGGCTGCATGTTGCCTGGGGCCGGGCAAAAGGCGGCGGACCCGCCTGCCGGCTATATATCCCTATATAGCCACTTTTTCACCCACTGCAACCTTCGTCTCCCGATAACAAGGTTTGTGGGTGCACTGCTGAAGTTCTATGGGATTCATATATCCCAAGTCCATCCGTTTGGACTCGTGCGCGTGACTCACTTTGAGTTCATGTGCAAATCCCAGCGCGAGGAGCCCACTCCTCGGCGCTTTCAGTATTTTTACAAGCCCAAGATCCAAGACAATTGGTTCTCTTTTATTCCTCGCAGTCAGAAGGTGAAGTGCTCCACTGTTTCATTCAAGAGCCTTCATGACTGGTCTGAGAGGTTCTTTTACATAAGGGCTGGTGTGATCCCCATCCGTATGACCATGCGCTCTATCTCTTCTGCGCCTGCGGATGAGGGTGTCCTCAAGAACCCAACTGGCGCTTGGGTTAAGAAACTGACCGCCGAACCATCCCCCGCGAAGAAAATTCGCGAGGAGGCGCTAGTGGGGGTCGGCATGAGTAAGCTATGGGCCGACAGCGCGCTTGAGCCCGTTATCCAAGTCGACGGGTTGTGTAAGTTTTTTTTTTATTGCTTTATTTCTTTTTATGCGCGAACATAATTCTTTTGCTGATATCACTTGACTTGTTTTTGCGCAGTCACCAAGGATTATATCCACGCCGCTTATGATGATCAAGTGGAGGGTGGCTCCGTCGCGCTTGGCGCTGGGGAGGTTGGTTTCCCAGATCGCTTCGATGACATGTTCATCCCAGTGGATCTGGAATTTGACTTTGATAGTGACGCGCCTGGTAAGCCTTCGCACTTATGCTTATTCCTTTAGAATACCAAAATTTATTAACAGTTCTGTTTCTTGTATTTGCAGATGCGCTCGAAAACTATGAGCTGGAGCTCGCGGAAGAGGAGGAGGAGGAAGAGGAGGCGCCCCTACTAAAGCGCAAAGCTAAGGGGAAATCTGGCGCAGGGGCCAGTAAGAAACAGAAGAAAGATGACACCCCTGTCGCTCATCCCCATGCTCAAACGAAGGGACCTAAGGAAACCCAGGTGTTTACCACCAAGGTTTCTTTAGCTTCCCTGCCTGTGAGAGTGGGCAGACCTCCTGTCCACTTGAGGTATGGTGGCGTCACCTCCTCCGTTCGCGCGGCTGAAGAGAGAAGCAGTGCCGCGCCTGCAACAGGTATACTTTGCTTATCTTCATCTGATTGAGTTGTTATTAAACCTTTGCTCCTTTGAATGTTTGCAGGACCGGCGACGGTAGCAGATCAGCCGCAGGCGCAACAAGGTGCTACGGCTGCGCCGGGGGCTGCTTCGAAGTCCCCTGTTCTACCCTCTGAAAAGGGTAGAATGAACTTTATGGCGATGTTCGCCGCGCGAACAGAATTGCGCCAAGGTATGTTTTGCACATTTGTCTTCTGAATTTTTTCTTTTGGATTCAGTCATAAACCATTTTTCCTTGTTGATTTGTTCTTAGGAGTTGTAGCTGGCGCACAAGTTGCTGGTGACACTCCTGGCGCCGTTGCCGGCGCCGCTGGTTCTGCTCCTGCTCCTGCTAGTGCTGAGTCTCCCCTTATTGGGATTACAAAGGAGCAGGAAGCCGTATTGCGGGCCGAAATGGCGGCGCCGAGACCTCCCTCGCCTCCTCCTACACGCAGCCCTCCCCGCGAGACTGGTTTGGAGCCCTCCAGGTCGCAGGAGAAGAGGCCTATTGAAGAAGATGAGGAGGCTGAGGGGGCCCAAGCTGATGACTCCTTAGGAGACCGCGCCAGCCCTGCGATGCCACAAGAGTTCGCAGCACAGACTTCTGGTGGGGCTGGCGCTGACTTTTCTGCTTCATCCCCGCAGGTATGTTTTAATTTGTTGCTCCGCTGCGCATACCTCCATATAAGTATGTTTTATGACTTAGAACATTTCTTGTGTTTTGCAGGAAGGTGACCACGTTTACCGCCCGAGATGGAATATTAATGAAGACAGTTCCTTCCAATCCATGGGCGTATGCGAGGACTTCTGGGCTCATGCCGTGCCTCCTACTGAAAGGAGGTATCAGGAGGAGCGCACCCGCGCGGACTTGCTGAACGACCATATTTTCGCTGGGTCGGCTTTCTTCGCTGCTTCCCAAGAGCTTCGTCGTGATTATATTAAAGTACGCGATGCTCTTGTGGAAGCCCAGCGAGAGGCTAAGGTGGCTGCCTGGAACCTTTCTGATGCTCGCGCGCGAGCTGAGAAACTCCAGGCGGAGCTCAGCGAAAACCGAGCAAGTGCCAACACCGCCTTTATTAAGCGCGGGCATGAGCTCCAAGCTGCGCGGGAGAAGCAGCAGGCGGCGGAGGCCGAAGTTGCCAAGTACGCGCGGAGAGTGCGTGTCTTGGAACAGCAGGCGGAGGCGCGTGACCAAGCTATCGTCCAGAGTATCACTGAGAAATCATCACTGGAGAGCGAGGTTGCGCGCTTGAAGAAGGAATTGGCGGCCGCGCAGGCCGATAGAGATGAGGCCTTGGCGACGGCAGCGTCCAGCCAGGAAGCACTTGATGCTGCGCAGGCGGAGAAAGAAAAAATTTTGGCGGCAGCAGCGTCTGATAAGGAGGAGCTAAAAAAGACCAAGGAAACTGTTGAGTTATTAAACTCCCAGGTTCCCGCCCTCGAGACGTCTGTTGCTGGCCTCGCGCAGGATCGCCAATGGCTGGTGTCACAGGGCATGACTCGTTGCGCTTTGGCGATGAAATATTCCGCCGAGTTTCAGGCCCTTGTGATGGACTGCAATGCTGCCGCGCGCTTGGTGGGTCGAGCTGAAGGGTTTACGGATGGGTATGAATACGGCATGTTGAAGAAGAACCCATCCGAGTACCTTTACAAGAGCGACGCGGCCTGCGCGGACATGGCCGCGGTGGGGGAGAAGTATATGAATACTCCCATCCCCATCCTTATGCAGGTACCTTGACCTTAATGAGTTTTACTTGACTAATTTTCCAAGTGTTTTGTACTCAATACTTTTCTATTGATTTGCAGATAGCTGCGCTTGCTGACCAGCCCGACCTCGGCGCGCTAAAGAAGTTGCTCGATGAATGCGAGAGGGCTGGTGGCGATGATGGTGGCGCGGGGGATGTTGCCCCTGCCAGCGGCTCTGGCGCGGCGAAAGAATCTGCTCCTGACACCGTCGTGATAGAAGACTCCAATGAGGAGGAAGAACTTGACTATGGTCAGTTCGGAGATGAGGAGCGGGCCGCGCCAGATGCTGAGGGAGATGATGAGGGTGATGAAGCGGCTGACGTCGACGTGGAGACTTGAGAAGCCCTTCATCAAATTTCATATATTTTTTTTTTATACTTGTAATTTGTAACTCATCATACTTGTAAATTTCAATGCTATGGAATGAAACTTGTTTTCTCTTTTTCACATGTTGCGCATTTCCATTCATCTCTTCATGTTTGCTTGTATAGATATAAGATATGTTTGCACGTTAAAATAAGAACAAGGTTGTAAGGAAATTATTCACTTAACCATAGTCCTATTTTGTAAGTGGTTTCGCAGTATCTTGTTTATGCTGACATGCGCGATAACTTTTCACAATTCCTTTTCTGCGCGTCGTTGTCGCGCGGTTTCTATATGGAAGTATGAGTTTTAGCCATTACATGTCAGCATGTGTTACTCAGATATCCACTATGATTCCTCGCGCGACCTCGACCTGAGACCTTAACAACTATGATATGGCATGTACTTTGCCTTAGTTGTGTTTAAGGATTTTTATGATCAGGCTGCGCGGGATGTAAGATGGATGTTTGTGAGTGTTTTGAGCTAAGGCTCTTTGTTTTGGGCTAAGGCCCTGACGTTTTTAGAGTTAAGACTCATTAACGTGTTTGAGCTAAGGCTCGTAAGTTTGGGCTAAGGCCCTGACGTTTTAGAGTTAAGACTCGTTAACGCGTTTGAGCTAAGGCTTGCGCATGTATGTTTTACTTCGTTTTATTTTGTTTTTGAAGTCAATATAGTGTTGTCATATTGCTCCAAATTAATAAAGGAAGTGTGAAACATGTATGCAAAGGTAATAGAACAAATATTGAAAGATAGCGCGAATCATCATTCATGATGGCTTAAAAGCCTTGATTACATATTTAAACTTTTACATGAAGCATTTTCTAAGCTGTGCCGCGTTCCACGCGCGCGGTATCTTTTTTCCATTCAAATCTTTTAAAGTGTACGCGCCTTTCCCCAAATCTTCTGAAATTTGATAAGGTCCCTCCCAATTGGGGGACATTTTTCCTGGGGGTATCGCGCGGCTAGCTTCATTGTTTCGAAGGACAAAATCATTTTTCTTGAAGTGCCATTCTTTAACGCGCTGATTATAATATTTTTCCAGCTTTTTCTTGTATTTGGCTTCATTGATGATAGCCGCTTCTCTGCGCCCTTCAAGCAAGTTGAGGTCCAATCTTCTTTCGCGCTCGTTATCAGTCTTGCTCATCATGAGTACCCTATGGGATGGGCATCCAATTTCTGCTGGGATCATAGCCTCTGTCCCATAGGTTAGGCTGAACGGGGATTCACCGTTGCTAGTTTTGCTTAATGTCCTGTGCGCCCACAGGACATTAGGTAACTCTTCGACCCAAGAATGGGATTCTCCCTCCAACCTTTTCTTCAGCCCATTTAACAAACTTTGATTCGCGTGCTCCACTTGGCCATTCCCCTGAGGGTGGTAGACCGAAGTGAAGATTTGGTTGATGTGCAATTCTTTGAGCCAGCTGGATATCTTCCTGTCAGTGAATTGTTTGCCATTGTCGCTCACAATTTCCATAGGAAGACCAAAACGGCAAATGATGTGGCTCCAGATAAATTGCTTCATCGCCTCAGCTGTGATTTTTGCTAGTGGCTTGGCTTCAACCCATTTTGTGAAATAGTCTACTGCCACTACCAAAAATTTCACTCGCCCTTGCGCTTGCGGCAGGGGCCCCACAATATCAATGGCCCATTTGTGGAAAGGCCATGCGGAGGTCACTGGAATCAAGTTGTTCTTTGGCCGCATGGTGTTTGGCGCGTGGCTCTGACATGCCTTGCATTTTTGGATTTCTTTTAGCGCATCCAAGTACATGCCTGGCCAATAGTAGCCTGCACTCATTGCCTTGGCAACCACCATGCGCGGGCCAGCGTGTATTCCGCAGATTCCTTCGTGAATCTCCCTAATCACATAGCTTGCTTCTTCAGCATCCAGGCATTTCATGAGCGGTCCAAGATAAGAGCGTCGATATAATGTACCCTCAAGTAGTTCATAGTTCTGCGCCTTGTGTCTTATCTTCCTCGCCTGTGCGCGATCGTCCGGTAACTTCCCCTCCTTCAAGAATTCCATTATTGGAGTTATCCAGGATGAAGGGGTTGTATGAATTACAAGGACCGATTGCGTTTGCACTGACGGGCTGCTCATTACTTCCACCCTGACATCTTTGCCAAAGTGATCAAAATTAGTTGACGCCATTTTACTCAACGCGTCAGCGGACTTGTTTTCGCTGCGCGAGATGTGTATGATTCTGAAGAAGTCAAACTGCTCAACGAGCTTTTTTGCCTGCTCTAGATATAGAGGCATTGTGTTCTCCTTGGCGTCATATAGGCCATTGACCTGAGCAGCTACCAAGTAAGAATCAACATGGGCCTCTAACCTTTTAACTCCAAACTTGCGCGCAATGCGCAGACCAGCCAGCAGGGCTTCATACTCAGCCTCATTGTTGGTACTCTTGAAGTCCAACCTAATAGCATAAGTATATTCATGATTATCAGGGTCCACCAGTTTGAGGCCTGCGCCGGACCCTTCGTTGTTGGAGGCCCCATCAGTGAATAGCCTCCAAACATCTTCTTCATCATTTGCCCGCGGAGGGTCTACCTCGCGCTGAGCTTCTTCGATCTTTCCCTCTGGGATTTCCGTGATGAAATCCGCTAAAACTTGACCCTTTATTGCTGGACGGGGCTTATAGGTGATCGTGTGCTCACCTAATTCCAGCGCCCACTTTGTCAGCCTTCCGGAGAGCGCGGGGCGTCGCAAGACTTGCTGGATGTTGTAACCAGTCAGAACTTCAATACGATGACCATTGAAGTATCTATGTAGCTTGCGCGACGCGTGTGTTAGTGACAAAACTAATTTTTCCATGATGGAATAGCGCGTCTTAGGGTCTGTGAGCACCCGACTCACATAGTATATTGGCGTTTGGATCCCCTTGCGATCCACCAATAATACTGCGCCGATGGCGCGGTCTCCAGCTGACAGGTACAATGTAAGGGTTTCGCCAGGAAGTGGAGCTGTGAGCGCGGGCAGCTTTATGAGACATTCTTTTATCTCAGTGAAAGCTTGCTCAGCCTCAGGCGTCCACTTGAATTGGCTCTTCTTCAAGCAGTTCCTCAAAGTATTAACGAATGGAGTAGATTTGCTGGCGTGGTTCGCTAGGAACCTGTTGATTGACACCAGTCTACCATTCAGCTTCTGAACCTCTTTCATGGTGGATGGTGAAGGCATGTCAAGGATGGCTTCCACCTTTTCAGGGTTCACCTTGAAACCATCCTTAGTGACCATTACACCAAGAAATTTCCCCTCTTCCGCGCCGAAAGTACATTTGCTCGGGTTGAGCTTCATGTTAACTTCTGTTAGGCGCTGAAGAGTTTCCTCGATGTCTTTGAGCATTTGTCTCTCCTCCCTGCTCTTGATCACCAAATCATCAACGTAGACTTCTAGATTTCTTCCGATTTGTTCACTGAAAACCGAATCCATAAGTCTCTGATAGGTGGCGCCCGCATTCTTTAGACCAAAGGGCATTTTTGTGTAACAAAAAACACCCTTGTCGGTCCTGAAGGCCGTCTTGTCTTCGTCTTGTGGTGCCATCTGAATCTGGTGATAGCCTTTGTAGGCATCCAGGAAACATTTGAGCTTGAATGGCGCCACGGAGTCCACCTTTGCGTCGATGTTTGGTAGGGGGTAACAGTCTTTCGGACATGCTTTGTTGAGGTCCTTGAAGTCAATACACATCCTCCATGACCCGTTGCTCTTCTTTACCATCACAGGATTGGCTACCCACGTCTGGTATCGGATCGGGCGGATGATGTTTGCGCGCAACAGGTCCTCAACTTGCTCATTCATGGCCTTCGCCTTTTCATCCCCCATGATTCTCTTTTTCTGAGCAATTGGCTCCACCGACTTGAACGTGTTAAGAGAATGTTGCGCCAAGTCCCGCGGGACCCCAGTCATATCGGAGTGTTGCCACGCGAAAACCGACGTGTATTTTGTGAGCAACCTTTTCATTCTCAATCTCGTTTCGTCTGAAATGGTAGCGCCAATTGTGACCGTTTGCTCTGGGAATTTTGGGTTTAAAATCCACTTCTCTGGCGCATTGTCCGCCATTGGAAGTTTCATTCTCCCTTCCCGCGGCGTATTTGTCACTGCGCACAAATGATCGCGGTAAACAAATGTTACGCCTGTTGGTGTAGGGAACCCCAATGCGCCGTGCGCTGGCGACGGTACAGCATTAAATTGGGCAATCGTTCCCCTACCCAGGATCATATTGTGGCATGACGTGGTGGGCAAGACCAAGAAGTTGACAACTTCGGCTCGCTTGTGCTCATCATCCCCCATAGTTAGCTCAAACTGAATCTGGCCTAGGGGATGGATGATTTCATTTAAAACACCACAGATTGGTGCGTTCACAATTTCGAGCCGCGCTTGGTCTGCAGGGTCTAACTTTCTGAAACATTGCTCATACATAATGTCAGATTCGCTTCCAGTGTCCACCAGGACTTTTGACACTTCGTAATGAGCAATGTGTGTGGTGATGACGAGATGACTGCTTATTGAAGGGCCTCCCCTGATTCTTGGGAAGATGACTTGCTGCTCGCGCCAATCCCCGTGGATTTGCGCGCTTCTCTTTTTTGACGTCTGCCCTTGTCGTCCCCCCTCAGCCACACAGATTCTTTTGTATTTCTTGCTGGCAGAGGCTCCTTCCGGTTGCTCATCTTCTATTCTTTGGTTTTTCACCAAGTGAGCCAGCCTGCCTGACTTTACATCCTTCTCGATCGCATCCTTTAGATGATGGCATGCGTCGGTGTTGTGGCCCGGGGACCTGTGAAATTCACAATATTTGCCACTGTTTTGTGGTCCCTTGTAGTGTAGTTGCTTGGGGGGCTTGAATTGGACATTCTCAGTACTTAACACCTGTGAAGGTGTTTTAGTGAGGGGAGTCCATATTCTTGGCAGAGGTCTGCTTGGATCTCTGCCACCCTCCCTCTTGTCACCCTCCCCGCGATTACGAACATCTTTTTGGGGCTGGGGTGAGCTTGGTTGCGCTTGCTTTTCTGCGGAAGAAAAACTTGTTGGTTGCAACCTGGACCATACAGAGTTCTGTTTGGCCCTCTTCTCTTTGCTGCGCGGTGATTCAGCCTGATGCGCTCTTTCTCTTGCCCTATCTTGGGCAATCTGTTTTTCATTTCTCGCGAAAACTCGCGATGCCTCCATTAACTTGGCCCACGTGGTGGGCATGCCATCTTTGCTTACGAGAGCTCGTCGTAATTGATCACTGCGCGCGCCTTGTATAAAGGCCACGCGCAGGAGTTGCTCGGTTATACCTCCGATTGCCAGGGATTCCTAATTGAACCGAGTGATGTAATCTTCAATCGTTTCATCATTCCTGCGTACGCAGTGCATGATGTCATCAGGATCGCGCGTGTGCCTGCGCTGCTGTACGAAGTGGGCTTGGAACTTTTCTAATAGTTCCTCGAACCCATCAATTTGCCCAGTCGGCAAGCTCTCGAACCATACTCGCGCCGCGCCCGTTAGGCAGCGAGCAAACATATGACACCATGTTGGCATCGTCCAGCTCTCTAGGTTTCCCGTGTTGTAAAAACCTTGCAAGAAATCGTCTGGATCTGTCGTGCCGTCATATTTACCCAAACCACTTGGCATCTTGGTCTTGTGCTGGATGGGAGCCTGCGCGATGCGCGCAGTGAACTTTGAGTGTTTCACCAAGATGGCTGGTCTGTAGGGTGTGGTTACGTCCACTTGCCCTCTGACTGGTGGGCTGTACGGCATGTGCAGATCCAGATCGGCTCTGGCTCCAGGCGCCATGTTCACAGGCGCGCGGAGCTGTGAGCCTCCTGCATGAGTATCCCGCGTCTTCCTCATGCTATGCACCTCTTCATCACTGAACTCAGTGTGTGCAGTGTGAACAGAATGTCCTTCTTCCGGCGCGCGCGGCCTTTTTGTAGTCTGCTTATCAAACGCTTGCCTTTGTGTTTGGTCGGCTAGCTTCTTCTGTTTGACCATTTCATTGTACTTTTCTATCAGACGCCGCTGCTCGTTTATGAGCCATTCATTAGGATCATTTGTTTCTTCTTCTGGACCCATTGGTCCTTTCAGTTTCGCGCCGGCCATATTTTGTAACGTGAGATCGTCTGGAGGAGTTTCAGTCTGGCCGTGAGGGGTTGTGACGAAGGGACGGTTGCTGGTGGTACGCGTAGAATCACGCGGAACCCTCAGAACCTGCTGTCCGTCGTTAACACCCTCACGTTCAATATCCTCCAGAGCTTGATCAACGTTACGAACGCCAGAAACCATGGTGATTGATTTTTTTTTATGTAGATCTGATGAGATCTGATTGCCGATGTAACAGTGGATGGCGCCAATGAAGAAACGTGGATCTACTCACTGGTAGCAGATCAACTTTCCTCGAGTGTGATTATACTATTTCACCGATGGTTCTTCTGGATCTGTGTTCTTCCACCTACAAAATGAACAGCGCCGTTACTTACCCCTCAGAAAGGGACAGAGGGGTCCTCTTTGGGGTAACCCTCCGGCGTGAGAATAAGTATATGTAGGAGAAGATGATAATGTGAGAGTAAGGGAATTTGAAGAGTATTGCTTAATAGCTGAATACTGTATGTTACTCTGTATGATTGTGTGATTGAATATGCTTCAATGTCAATTGATGTGTGTCTGTAACTGTGTACGTTATGATGTATTTATAGTGGTAGGGTTTCCACTGATTGAGCTGAGACCAGATTAGGGTTTTGTTGGCCTCCTCCAATCGATTTGCGCCACGTGTCCTCGGAGACACCTGGTGCTTTTTTCATTGGTTATAATCACGTGGTAACCCATGAGTCACGCTGAGCTGTCCACCTTTCATTTAGCAGCTGTCAACATCAGCATATCCTTATTCCTTAAAAAGATGCCTTCTGGAAGGTTGTCTGACGTGCACAATCAAGGTTGCCCTAATCCTGATTTGGATAAGGACGAGGTTGATTATGTGCACGTGTGATATGCGCCCATCCTGAGGATGCGCGAGGTCTTCTCTTTATTCTCACGCTGTGATACGCACAAGCATGTAATACGCGTCACGCGCGGATGCCCCACGCGCAGCTGCGCCATGCGGAACTGTGATGTGGGTGGGCATGTATGATGCGCGAGCATGTGATATGCGCCGCGCGCGGATGCGCCACGCACGATGTGATATGCATAAGCATATATGATGCGTGAGCATGTGATACGCGCGAGCATATGTGATGCATGAGCACATGTGATGTGTGAGCATATGTGATGCTTGAGCATATGTGATATGTGCAAGCATGTGATGCTTGAGCATAGGTTTTGGCTTTGTGCCTTGATAATATCTTTGATTTCTAATGTCTTGTATATATCTTGTGGGTTGACCCGCCCCGCTCGATGTTGAGGCGGGTACATACCTCTTCAATCTTGAAACGCTTTGATCCACTGCACATGTTGAACCAGATCTGCTTCATCAACTTTTGCTACGGGCACTAACTCAAAAAGGCCTTCAACTTCACAGAGTTTGGAAAAACCTTCATAAGAAAACCACTGAAGACTGTAACGACCTGATTTGAATGTTATTCTCTCGAGTGAATTACACCGTTCTACATACAACTCCTCAAGCGTACTTGGAATAGATGGGAGAGACTTCAGGAGTGAACAAGAATACAAGTCGAGCGTCTTTAGCTTTTGAAGGTCAATGCTATTAGGCAAGAACTCAAATTTATTACATCCTAACCACAGCCTAAAGAATGATTGAGCATGGAATGCCACCTGAACATCATTGTTGTGCTTTATTTTGCAGAAATCAAGATATAAACTCTTTAACGAGCTTGGTAAGAGAAACAAAGACCTCTCTGAATTTCCCCTATCATTCCATAAACGTTTTGGTTTTACATTCTTCAATGAAGACTTCAACAGGTTCACGCATCCTTTCAAATCCAACACAACTAGACTCTTGAGGTCTTCTATGGATTCACTAAGATGAATTAGAGTGCTACAGTTAGAGAGGATCAAAGTCTCAAGATTAGGGAGTAGGTGGAGCTGGCGGATGCTGATAAGTTTCTCACAACCTTCAAAATGTAGTATCTTGAGTGAATTAAGAACCTATATCACAATAACAGGTACATCTAAATGAAGGATGCCTAAAACAGAGAAGCTAAAAGGTAAAATGATAAAAAGAAAACAAATTATACCGTAGGCGCTTCAAACATTTCAATGTGTCCATAACTCGTGTCTACAGCCACCAAGCTGCTCTGCAATAAGCCTGACCGCATTGTTTTCAAAGGACATCCATGCCAGCACAACCATCTTAACATTGGAAAATTCTTGTAGGACCCGGTGAGTGTCACAAATTTGAGCTGGAGCAGTTTTAGCTTGTTCATCTTCGCAAGCGAACTAGTTTTAAGCGCTACTGGCTGCGAATTTTAAATTAGGTGAATGCACCATTAGAGGTGTAAAACAAAAAAGCAGCACATAAAACTCCCTATGATTTCAGTTACAAAAAATTCAAAGAAACAGTCAATATCAGCATATGAACAAGACATATATTGTTTATCATAATGTCCAAAAAGTATACTGAATTAGCAATGTCTTTCTTGATCCTGGGCGAAGCCCATACTAATAACTTGACAAATGAAAGCCATAAATTAAACACTTTCTGTTAAATTCTTTCACGTGATAGATTTGAATGGATCTTAAATGGTAAAGAGGAATGATACAATAGAAAACACCATCGCTCCTGCGATTCGGATTGCTATGTTTCCCATTTCAAGTAAACGAATGATCAAGATACAATATTTGTGAGCAACACATTTGATCTTTAGAGTTTAGACTCATAAAGTTTTCTTCCTGTATTGATGTATGCAATTTATCATCCATTAAGAAAATCTTTGTCGATATTTCCAGATATCAAACAATAAATTACTTCTTTGTCTTACCTTAGATCCAATCCCTTGTTTAACCTTTCGCATGTCGAGTGCTAGACCTTCAATTGCATTTGAACCCTAATGAAGAAATACATGCAATTAGAGAATACTAGTTGCAAGAGGAGGCTGTGAAATAAAAAAATAAAATAAAAAGCTTAACGATACACATAACAAGCATCGTACATTGCCTTTTTTCAATAAAGAATAAGATTCATCATCATGCCAGACTCTACTACGTTTTGAAGGGTCTTTGGACTCTTCACAGGCTATCGTTCTTCCCATATCTTGAAGGAGTTGATGCATCACCAGTTTGCCAGTAACTATATTAACAAGGCACCTGTTAGCGAGGATCCGGATCCCAGATTTTGCATGCAAGTCATCTCTCAATATTTTTACCACGTGTTTACTTTCTCCAACAAAGAAACAAGCAATGTCTAGAAACAGTTGTCTCTGATTGTCAAGTGGTAAGAAGTCGAAGCTCTTTTGTAGCACACTTCGAACGTTATAATCAAGATCGCCTCCTTTCAATGAATTTATTCTACGTCTCCAAATTTCTATCATGTTATTTCTTTCCCATGGATCATTATCACTAACAAATAGAGAAGAACCTAATACTCTAAGAGCCAGCGGATTTCCTCTACAATATTGGACTAGTTGTTCTGCGAGCTCCTCAAAGCTTTCCAATGGAACTTTGGATCCAAAGGCATGACAACTTAAAAGCTCCAATGATTCAATATCATTCAAGGATTTGAGTTTGTACACCCAACACCTCCAAGATATGGATCCAAACCATGCATCTATATCTAGAAACCTAGTGGTTACTATGATCTTGCTTTGTGTAAGGAAGGTGGTTGTTCCAAGTAAAATGCTTAATTCGTCTTTGTCATCAATATCATCAAGAAAAATAAGCACTTTTTTCATTTGCAAGATCTCCACAATCTTAAGTGTTCCCTCAAAAACACTAGATATCATTATTTCCTCCCCCCCTAAAACATCTTTAAGAAGTTTTTTTTGAAGCTCAAGGAGACCATGCTTGTAGTGTTTTCCAATTTCTTTAACGAAACTGCTACTTTCAAAATGTTGCTTGTGTAAGTTATAAACGCGTTGGGCGAGCGTTGTTTTGCCGCTGCCTCCCATGCCACATATTGCTATAACATTTGGTTGCTCATCATCTTTCAGCCACAAATTGATATCTTCAACTTGAGTCTCCAATCCAGTTAAATCTAGTTGACTGTTGACCATCTCCAATCCAGTTAAATGGGCTGGAGTGCTAAATTGTTTCAAATCTTGCTGACTGTTGACTGTCTCCAATCCAGTTAAATGGGCTGGAGTGCTAAGTTGGTTCAAATCTTGTTGACTGTTGTGTATCTCCAGTCGACGGAAATGCGCTGGAGTACTCAGTTGTTTCAAATCTAGTTGATTGTTGACTGCCTCAACCACTTCTTTGATAAAGTCTGTTTCATGTGTTTTGTATCTGGAACAAAAGAACCGAAAGATAGCATATTTAGAAAATAACATTTTAACTTCTTATAGTAGCCTACCATTATATATTAACCATGTTTTTGTTTCATTTCCACTTCGATCATCATGGTTTCACATTATACAAATACGAATATTAGAATATATGCATATTGTATTTATGTCATAACGCCTAACCACAAATAAGACGTAACAGAGAGAGAAGCTTGATCCGTATAACTAAGGAAGCATAAAGCTATTCCTTTAATCAAGTGAAAGCTGCCACAATTATTATTTAACTAAACAATGGAAACCAACTCCTCCAAAGAAACACATTTTCTTTTGATGGAAACTGATATTGCTCCTCACATTGAAGGCAAAATTTATAACTTGGTATAAATTTCTAGAAACCGGCTACCTTGTTCTCTGTTCTACAAATCTGTGCTTTTAGGTTTGTTATAGGTCTTATTCATCCACACAAAAACAAAGTTTTCAAACAACAAAACAACTAGATAAGCTGTTAATTAAGCTCCTAAAAGTATTAGCTTATTTGCACTAGACTATTAACACTAAAGACATTAGAGGTCAAACTATCACATGAATTTGATCATAATCAAGGCCAGCTTTGAGGGCCGGGGGCCTGGAGGGCGGACACTTAATTATTTAAATTTAAATATGAAAAAAATATGTACTCTTAATATTTAAACATAATTATCAATTCATTTAAGTCCATTTCTATAGCCCAAATCATAGCTAATAAGCCCATTTAAAAACTTATTTGCTTAAGCACAATAAAAAAAATTCTTTTTACTAAAGGTCCAAAATTTTATCGCGCTTAAGCAATTAAGCAATTAAGTGATAATACTTAATACTTTTGAAGCGATACTTAAGTATTATCATGTCTGTTAGTTCTGTTAGGATCTGGTTATTATGATAAGGGTGGTTCCTGAAATTATAATTTACTTGAATATAATATTGAATACCAGAAAACTATATGAATATTGTGTTTATTAACTTAACACGCGCGGATATACGTAATCTATATTTCTGTCTTCTCTATTCTTTTATTGCCCTCCTGTTCTGTCGTCAATTGACAGTATGACTTAGGGCGCACTATAAAGAGTTGTTTTTTGGATCTGGTTAGTTATAATTGCTTAACCCCAAATTTTTTAACGATTATCAGGAACCAACCTTATCATAACTAACCAGATTCTAACAGAACTAACAGACATGATAATAATTTTAAATGTGAAAAGAAGTGAAAACATATATACCCTAAAAGAACCATGCCAGCCAAACTAGCCACCTCTATTAATGCCGCCTTCCACCGTGCCGTCGTATCCACCGTCCAGTTTGATCCCTCGACAAAGAAACTTTGACCTTGCTTCCTAACAGCTGATGGATATACACGATAAAAGACTGGTAAAACAAAATGATTGCACTTCTGCCTTTGCTCGAGGATCAACGAAAGCTCATCAAGACACCATTTGGAACTCGCGTAGTTCTCCGAAAGAACAATTATAGAAGCCCTGGATTCGATGATTGCATCTTTTATTTCCGGCTTGAGTTCGTGGCCTAATGGGATTGCATCGTCGTCTCTAAAAGTGCGAAGTTGCGCTTGGACTAATGCTTTGTAGAGATGATCTGCGAAAGAATAACGAGTATCTTCGCCTCTAAAGCTTAAAAAGACGTCATAAGTAATATTTGGGCGTGAAGTAAATGATGAAGTTAACGCCATTGATACGAGTTTGAGGAAGATCTAGTAGAACAGAAGTTGAGAAAGGAAGAGCGGATTTAAAGGCATCAAAAGTCAACTCTTTAGATAAGGAAGAGCTACAGTTTCTTTCTTCCCCAACCTATCACATCACGTAATTGAAACGTATGGGTACTTCCAAATAATTTTTTATATATATTTAGATCACTCTTTTGTCTGCAAAATAAAATGTGACGATCTCGGTCACTCACCTAGGAAGAAACTCATAATTCGCTCAACCTATAGCGAATTGCTTCATGGCGAAACCCGAACCAATGACTTCCTACAAGAAAAGTCATTGGGCTACATAGGATCAATTGTTCTTTTGTGATGCTTCCAACTGCTTGTTGGTTCATGTTCAAGACAATTTAAAAAAATATATTAGATGTTTAAAACTATTTATTCTTCGAACGATACTATTAATAAATGCTAGGCAAGCGGTGCTAAAGGCTGAAGCAGGAAAAATTACTAAGCACGATAAGGCGTGTGTTGAGAATCAACATGCCTTCATCGCTTTTGCTTTTGATACATTTAGGTCTCTCGCCCCCGATGCTGCTTCGTTTTTAAAAAGAGTTCAGTGGGTCATGCACAGTAACTCAGCGACGCCGAAGAACGATAACTATGTTTTCAGTAGGATCGGGTTTGCCATTCAAAAGGGGTGGCGGCGCAACTTGTTGCCCGCTTACCTGCCTCTCTGTTGTAACTGGATCCTTCTTTTTATTATTATAATTTAAATTTGATAAAAATAAAAAAATAAATAAATGCTTTTTTATTTCAAATCAAAAAATCAATTACAATATGCGATTTCTTTCTAAAACTTATATACCACATATTTCTCCTTACTAAATTATTAATTTATATTACATATTCATCCATTTTATTAAAATTCATTTATTGATTAACTATTTTACCTTATGCATTAGAGTTGGGATACAATCGTTCAATTCATATGTAGGTTCTTAGAGCATTCACAATGGTGAATGAGGAAAAACAAACTGAACAAACCACATCAGCTGTCGTCGCATCAGATTTCCACTTATTCACTTTAAAACACCAAAAACTCTTATTTTTCCTCCAAAACTACATCAACTTTTAAGCACCTCTATATTTCACATAATCACCTACTTTTATATTTTCTTTCTATAACTAAAATACTTTTATAAATAAAATATTTTATTCAAGTATCTTATTTTTTATTTCATATTATTTAAAAATAAAATAAGTTCTAGTAAATAAATTTACATAAATAATAAAAGTAATATAAATAAAAATTTAAAATTACATAATTAGTAAATAAAACAAGCACACGCAAACATAAACTAAAAAAGTTACATAAACTAATGTTAAAAACTCTACCTCAATCAAAACGACTATTGTTTAATAGACCATATATGCTCACTAAATAATTTCGAAGCGCATGATAAGCTTCATTGTTAAGTATATTCATGAATCTTGCCAAGTGCCCTTCGAAATTTACTATCGCTCCATGGTTTGCTTGTTCAAGTTCTTCACCCTCATCATCCGACCAATAGGTTATCGCGTCTCCTTCATCTTCTACAATCATATTATGTAGTACCATACATGCATACATTATACTTATTAACCTTTTGCTCCATATTTTTGTTGGCCCTTGTATAATGTGCCATCGAGCTTAAAGGACGCCGAATGCCCTCTCGACATCCTTTCTTGCCGATTCATGACGTGTCTTGAATTCCAACATTTTTGGGCTTTGCGGATATTGAAGCTTTTGACAAGCGTCGCCCAAGATATATACCATCTGCAAGATAGTATCCCATGCTGTATTATGTTCCATGCACTATAAAATTGCATTGAGGCGCACCACCTTCTAAAATTTCATTGAATATTGGTGATTGATTTATGACGTTGATATCATTATTCGACCCCGCCACACCAAAATATGCATGCCACATCCAAAGGTCATATGATGCAACTGCTTCGAGCATGATGGTGGGATGTCCATGGTCACCTCGCGCATATTGACCTTTCCATGCAACTGGGCAGTTTTTCCACGCCCAATGCATCCAGTCAACACTTCCTAGCATTCCGGGAAACCCGTGCTTGGTTGAGTGCTTATCCAGTAACTGCTGGATGTCCTTCTGAGGTATTTTTTCGAATAAAGTTCAATAAGTCCTTTACAAAACCTTTGAAGACACTCGAGAGCAGTACTTTCACCAATACGTATATATTCGTCCGTTTGGTCAGCTGCCATGCCATATGCCAACATTCGTATGGCACACGTGCATTTTTGTCGGGGAGATAAACCGATTCTACCCACTGCATCAACTCTTTGTGTGAAATATGAATAACTTTTTTTCAAATTGTCGACAATTTGATTGAAAAGATGGCGATGCATTCGAAAACGTTGTCTAAAGAAGCGCTCTTCATAGATTGGTTTCGGAGCAAAGTAGTCGTTCCAAAGACGACTGCCTGCTTCTTCATGACCCCTATGTACTGGTTTGCGCTTCGGCCATCTAGCACTAGAACCTTCTTCGGTATAGTGATGCTTTAGTTGCAAATACATGTTGTCGAAGTCATAAGACATCAATTCTTCATACTGTTTAATAGCTAAATGCATAAATTGCATATCATTAGCAGTAGACGAATTTATAAATGGTACTTGCATATCATCACTGGAACTCATATTTATTTAGGGAATACTTAATTGGGCAATTTTGAAAGGTATGGTAAATATGAAAGGAATATTTCTATCTATAATAAGAAAACTAGCCGTTATAGTGATTTGAAAAAAAAATCATAAAGAAAACTAAAAGTGGCGTTAGCTAGCCGTTGGGTTGGAACCAATGAAAATTAAAATTCATAAGTTATATAAATAAAAAATTAAAAAGTTACATAACCCTAAAATTCAAACTTACATAACCTAGAAATTATAAGTTACGTTTGTCTTTTGATTTGTTCGTATATCGCCTTGTGCGTCGCCAATCATTCCGGATCCATGTGGGATCGATCCATCATTAGTATATTAATGTCTTGGTTAAAGAGAAATTGGTCCATTTATTGTTTGAACGCACCCGCGGCTTCCATTCGTGTTTTCATCATCTCATCAAACTCTTTGATATTTCCTGCTTCCGCATTTGCTTTTTTACTTTGACTTCACCTTTTCCTTGGCCTTCTTTTACCACATTGGACGGTTCGGTTCTTGATACTCATTCGGCTCGTCTACAACATTGAACTCCTCAAACAAGATAAGAGTGTCATCGTTGAGGTCAATCGGGATAGAGTGTCCATCGGAAGCTGATGTGCTATAGTCCCCCGAAGCTGATGTCGTACTCCTCTTCGGCAGAAAGGGTACCGGTTCGTGCCATTTCGGCTCATCTTTCACAAGTTTCCACACATGATCGAATTGAAACGTAGTACCGGTTGAAGCGTACTCTTCCCTAGCAAGAGAGATGATTTGATCATCAGACCAATCGCTTCTCTTCTTTGCTAAATACTTTTGAGTTGGTGTTGACATCGAAAGCCAGTGTGGCCTAAAGGTATTGGTGGTACGTGAAAAAGCAGGGTCACTACAGAAGTATTTTTCGATACGCACCCAGAAATCTCTTCCTCTATGGACCATTTTTGTTGAACCCTCTTAGATACTCCTATGACTTGTTTCCATTTTTTTTACTAGTAACAGGGGAAGCAGAGTCACCAAGTTTAGGTGATGGTGTCGATGTAAATGACATTTGAGTAGGTGTGAGTGTTTGAAACTATTGTAAACCGGGATGTGGATAACCGAGTTGTTGTGGAAATGGTGGAAATCCAGGTTGTTGTGAAAATGATTGATAACCGGCTTGTTGAAATTGTTGAGATCCAAAGTTTGGATGCGGGTAAGGAGAGAATCCGGGTTGTTGAAACTGTTGAAAACCGGAAGTTGGAGTCGGAATTCGGTTGGTGTTTGGAGCCGGGTTTGGGTTAGGATCGCTTAGCAAACGCTGAAAGAAATTGCTATCATCCATTTATTTTTTTGAGAGGAATATAGATGGAAATTTTTTTGTGGATTCATAAAATGGGCTAGACTAATATTTGAAACAAAAAATAAATCTTTTTTAAGAAGTTACCGTTGGATTGTAAATAACAAAAAAAAAGTATTTTTAAATTGTTATAGTGCCGTTAGTTGTGAAAAACAAAAAAAAAGATAAAGAAAAATTTAATGAAATGCTAGCCGTTTGAATTGTTTTAAACAAATAATATTAATTAAGGGACCCGCCTTTTTAATGTTTACATACATTTGGAATTGTGAATGAGTATTAACTGAACATCAACCTCCATTCTTCACTTGTCCAGTTCAGAAAAGTGGACATTGCCACATGAGAACTAAATAAAGCACTGGAGATGCTCTTAGAACGGATCTTACAACTAGTTTTTGGATCAATCCGGGTTATAAGCTAATGGAAATAACTTATAACCTTCAAAGATCTCAGATCTTGTTGTGTTTGTGTTATTTGCTATATGAGGAATGGTGGTGGTGAAAGAATAAGGTTAGAGAGAGAAGGTTGCTTTTCAAAAGGATTACTTTTGCATGGACATGTTTCCACTATTTATAGTGGAAGACATGCCATGCATCTATCCATTCATCAAAGGCCCAATGGGTTTTGTTTACAAGGCCTCGGTCTCAAACATTCAAAAGACTAAACCGAAAGCAAAGAATTACATACGATAATTAATGCTAACAATATAAAAGACTTAAACATATAAAATGGGCTCTACAATCACCCTCTGGTCTTTATTTAGCTGCTTCCGTCTCTAGTTAGTTTCATACTCGAATGTGTCGGGGTGATCAATCAGTTGATTGTCAACAAGATAGCGAACACACTTGTTGAACTTCTCAACTATTTGATCAGTGTTTCCTCGAGGTGGGTTTTCAAGAGTGCACAGAGGAGACTTATATAACTTCATGATGCCTGCTTCACTGAACCGCATCAACTCATGTTCATCAAACAAACAGTATCAACTCATGTTCATCAAAGAAGAGGTAGGATCACATCTGCTTGTAGTATACCACTGGTTCACCCGTCTCACCATCAAATGCCTATAGGTAAAGTCCAAAATCCTGTCGGGCTCGAAAGGTTCTCTAAGAAAGATATTTGGCCCATCCTTTGGCATTTTGAATCCACATATCTTTCGCTTTCTTCCGGTTAGAGCATCTATTTCAGTTTGATGTCTGTGTTTTTTCTCCATGTTTAGCTTGAAGTCGGGGTAATCATCTTTGGCTTGTTTGTGGATATGTCTCTTGAACCAACCTTGCAGCCCTTCTCACCTATGCCATCACCTATGTTGTTTTCAATGTTGTCGACCGACATAAAAGAGGAATATGAATTAGAATCTTCTTCATTAAGAGCCACGTTGGTTGTATCTACAGTATGAATGGTTAGATTAACTACAACGGGTTGAGGAGCTACATGCAATACATTTCCAATTTGAGGACCACTAGATACATTAACATTACCTAAATTGTCTATGAGAGATTTAATTAACACATACTTAGATACTGCAGCTGAGGCTGGAGAAATTGCAACCGGAGGGATAAACATAACAGGGAATTGGTTAAACAAGTAATCATAATCAAACATCCAGTTTGGTCATGGGCAAGCATCTGTTTGGTTGAGCCCTTGCCAGTCAACATTGAAAGATTCCACAATCACTCATACTTTCTTGTTGTAGAATCGATAAGCGGTTTTGTTGGAGGCGTACCTAACAAAGTAACAAGCATTTGCCTTTTCTGAAACTTAGGATCTGAAATGGAATCTGTATGAAGTAGAGTGCATGGACATCCAAAGGTCTTGAAATAGTTGACTTGTGGCTTAGTTTTGTAGTAGACTTCATATGAAGTCTTCTTCAGACGACTGTAGAGCAGCACGCGAATCTGGATAAAGCATGCGGTATGAATTGCTTCTCCCCAGAAAAAAATGGGTAGCTTTGAGTATGATAACATTGTTCTTGCAGCTTCGATCAATGCTCTGTTGCGTCTTTCAGCAACCCATTTTGTTGTGGAGTGTATGGGCATTGAATTGACGTTCTATCCCTTTGGTCTTATAAAAATCATTCATCGTTCGATTATAGAATTTCGTTCCATTCTCGCTTCAAACACACATGATTCTTTTGTCTGTTTGATTCTCAACAAGAGTCATGAATCTGATCAGGATTTGAGTGGTTTCATCCTTTGATTCTAACAGAAAAGTCAGCTGATACGTGAAAAGTCATCAGTAACAACAAGACAATAGACTTTTCGGCCTATCGCCAAATGATGAATGGGTCCAAGTAAGTCCATGTGCAACAATTGAAGAATGGGATCTACAAAATTTATAGTTTTAGGCCTATGAGGGGGTTTGTGTTGTTTGCATTTTGAACATGAAATACATTTTTCAATAGTTGAAAAGGTTTTTACAGGAAAACCCTTTACGTTCTCACCTTTGACAAGTTTGTTTAAATACTTAAATTTGACATGACCAAGACGTCGATGCCAAAGTGATGAATTGTTCTTGAAGGCTTTAGATATCAAACATGAAGTAGTTTGTCGTGAATACGAACTTTTAATGTCAAATATGTAAGCATCATTATGCCTTAGAGTACGCATCAGAATCCACTCCTTGGGGATGTTAAAACATGGTATCAAGATAAAACAATCAATTTTAGTAAACATGGTAGAGTATTTCTTATCACAAATTTGGGATACATTGAGGGTTAATCGAACTCAAAGTAGTCCGAAAACCTAGAATCTATAAATTATATAGAACTATACACAACTTAAATTAAAGCTGTCCAAGGAATGATTATGATGTCTACAACAAGGATCTAACATCGATTTTTCCAAACAATGACATCGAGTAACCCTTTGATTTAAACTCGGTTAGGTTATGAACAAACAAGAACACCACTAAGTAGCCAAAGATTTTAGAACTAAATGAAGGATTACCGGTGGTGAGGGATCCGTCTTTATGATCTATTAAGTGTGAAAACAAGAGATGAAGCATATGTGTAATTGTGTTTGAAGTTGAAGAGGGGCGGTGGTGCCGACGGTTGGGTTAGAGAGAGAGAGAGAGTGTGTGTGAGCTGAGAGTGTTTAGGGAAAAATGACAGTGGATAATGAGAAGATATTTTGGTTTTCCCTTTATATGGGTCAGCCTATCTCGCGATATGGTCAGAACCTCTCGAGTTTTAAACGATTTTGCACACTTAACCCCCGAACTCTGAAAGTATTTGCAAACTAAACCCGAAAAAATTTTATACACTGAATCCAAACACTCAAATATATACAAGATATATTTTTGTGTGTCCATATACTTAACAACGTTTGCATCGCCGACCTTGACGTAAAGTCATTAAAACTAAAAAATAAACTATGGATAAAAATAAATAAACATAAAAGTAAAAGTAAAATTAAAATGAAACAAAATAAACTTAAAACCTAATTTAAGTTAAGAACTTAAAACAAAACAAAACAAAACAAAACAAAACAAAACAAGATAAACTTTAAAAATTTAAAGAAATAAATAGGGAGTAGATATGAAATTAATATTATATTTTACAAGATAATATATTTACAAAATTTTCTAAAGACTTTAATATTTCAATATTTTTACTAGAAAGATCACAACATGGAATCATATTGATCGATAGCGTCCAAGATCATACTTCTATTTCAATATTATAATGCCAAGAACTCAAAGTTGATTATAGATATAATCCATCTTTGACCTACATTAGAACTCTTTGACCTGAGTTTTGACCGATTGGTCTTTTGTCATTCTTCTTCCCACCTTCATGTTCGAGACTTGACTGGTCTTAATGTCATTAGCAGGTTTTGCTGGATTTGTACATTCTCTTGCAGAGTTTCCTAGTTCATTTCAATGGTAGCAACAAAGCTGATCTTTATCAAACCAATGCTCCTTACATCCTAAAGAATCTTTTCATCCTCAAGAATATTTTTCTTATCATCATCCTCAGAGCCTTCAAAAGGAGTATCAACAAGTGTCATAGTCGTAGGCCAATGAGGTCCATTCTCAATGGATCTGAAGAGATCCAAGTCAGTCATTCTTAAATAGGTCTTTAACCTCCATTATAAATCATCAAAGTTACTTTCAAATGTTATAAGCTTGGAAGGTTTTGTTGTGGTTCCAGCCTCATTCTCCAGCGTCAGACAACTTTTCAACAACTCGGGATCTTTTGACATCTTGTAAATAAGATTGGAAACTTAAACAATCTTGAGTCGAATTTTATTTAATTGAGTTGAATTTTAAATGAGTTGAGTCAAAGTTTAAATTAATCGAATCGAATTTTAAAATCAATTCGATTTGTTTGAAACTCGATTCGAATTGAATGAAATCTCTATTCGATTAGTTTTGAAAATCTGGATTCGATTACTCATAACTCTTAATTCGATTGGTTTTGGAATTTTGATTCGATTGGTCCAAGATCTCGATTCGATTGGTTTTTCCTCTGTTGGTGCAATTCTGTGTGTCAAAAGCTTAATAGATTAGTCATGTTTGTAATCGAGTCTGTAATATGTTTGTGTTTGAATGTTATGCAAATGGGTTTGGAATGGCGGTGAACTTAACTAGCGAAGTTGTTAAGTTCACCTCTAATGTGCCAGGCTAACATGTCTAGTATATAAGGACATGCTCGACTTAGGGTTTAGGTGAGACTTTAAATGCAGATACCCGAGACTTCCAGCCCTATTCCAGCCGTCATGAGAGAAAACAAACAACTGGTTCGTAGTCTCTGTCTTAGATTGTTTCTTATGAGTTTACAATCAATAGTAGAATCGTTTAAAGTAATTGTTCTTGTAATATGCGTTTACTTCTCGTTAGTGTTAATCAGAAGAATTCCGCACCTCTGATAGTACGTCTCAATCATATATCGATCCATTCTAGGGACCTACAGTTGGTATCAGAACTTTTGCTCAAAATTGTGTGGTTCGGGATTGATTAACGAGTATTTACGAGTTGTTTTAACAAGATTTCACATCCAAAAATCCTCACAAAACTCATCCTCACTGAAATATCACCCTTATAGCCCATAACCATCACCAACAGCCGTCACAAACCCTAAAAATTCTGATTTTGGAAAGTTACAGCCGTCTAGCGCGAAGTTGTCGCTAGGGTTTTCCACATACCATGCGAAGTTATAACTTAGGAGAAGTTATCTTAGGAGAACTTACGAGTTAGGTGAACTTGTAACCCCAGCAAAATTGTCTAGGCGAAGTTAACTAGATGAATTTGCATAAGTTTGCTTGAATTGAGACTCATCTTAGTAACCCCCAACTAAGTTAACTTGGCGAACTTGCTTAAGTTCGTGAAAGTTTGTTAAACAAAAATTTTTCTGATTGTTTTGAATACATAGACTGAAAATTTTGGCGACAATATTTTTCCGAAAATTATACTTTTCCTAAAATTTTGTTCGTTTTTGACTAGTTGGTTATTCAGTTTTGAGCATTGAAAGAGACTATAGATTTGGATTTTGTTATAGGTATACCAAATCCACTTGAAACCTTTTAGATGTGTATAAATTTACTTCAATGGCATGCGTTAATGACGTTTTCAAAATGAGCGATAAAACCGGAACACCAAATAAGCCACCAAAACTAGTGAAAGGTGCAAATTTTGCAGTTTGGAGAGTGTTTTAAAGAGTTAATTGAAAATCAAGATGTTAGAATGTGGAGTTGCATGACAAATGGATATATTTGTCAACTGAAACTGAAGGAAGACAAATAGTGACAAAGTATGTCAAAATATTTGATGCTGGCAAACGAATGTATGATGCAGAGGAGAAGCCATTTGTTTAATTACGAGGGCCTTACTTGATATGGTGATCTACAATTTTAAAAAGTATTGTACTTCAACGAAGATGTGGGAACAAGTAAAAAAATGTTTTGATGTGAATTCTTCATCAAAATATCTTGGATAAAGTACAAGAAATTGTGAGTTTTGAGAGTAATGTGATTATTAATAAGTCATTGGTATCTCAAAGGGATGGCTTCTATGATGAAAATGATTTTGAGGAAGCTGTACTAAGTGATTATGAAATAGTGACGGAAGAGGAAGATGCTGAAATGGTAAAGGATGCATGTGTTGGAGCTTACATGGTAGATGCACAATGTGAGGTAAGTTTGGAAGTTTCTTGTTAGAGTTGTGAAACTTTGGCTGACGAAAGGAATCTATTGACTGAACAAAATACCAAATTAATAGTGAAATACAAGCACTAAAAGAAAATAATCATTATATTAAAGAAAAGGAGAGTGCCTATTGTAACACTATTAAAATATAAGAGAAAGATATTAGAGCTCTAAAAACAAACATTGGTGAGAAAGTTCAGGTAAACGACTTAGCGTATGAGGTTGTAGAAGAGAAAACTAAAGCTTTTTCTGAAAAGGATAAGGAAATAGCCGATGAGGTTGAGTTAAATAGAAAAATTGAACAATATAAAACCCCATCTCTAGTTTTAAATCACATGATTAGCTCACAAAGATCAACTAAAGATAAAGAGGTAATGGGATTTCATGGAGTCCCACCTCCCTATAATGATAACTATACGAGCAAACCAAGTGAAGAGTAACCTGAAAATGAATCTCCATTTTGTGAAAAGTCAATAGTTGATTAGTCCAGTAAAGTTAACGTCGCTGAAATAGAGAAGGCGAGACAAGTTCACTACCCTTGCTCCAACGAAATCAACAAATTAGGTGAAATTGCCCAACTTCGCCGAAACTAGTCAGGCGAAGATGAGCAACCTCGCCATAACTGCTGTTGAAAAACGAAACTCCTCAAAAATCAAGTCGTTTACTCTGGTAAAATTTGTTAGAGGAAGTGAGATGAAGGATGAAGTTGTTGAAAGTAAAAAATGCTTCAATTCAAAGAATCAACAAATTATTGAACCAACTTTATCCTCGTACTCAAATCAAGAAGGGAGTGTAATTAGTTCTGGGGCTCGTAACTCAAACAAGTTTAAAAAAACGGTCATGTTTTTATTGGCGTAATAAGGGTCATGTAATAAGCATATGCCCGTTCAAGAATGAAGAGAAACTAGGTGACGAAGTTAAGTTTGTTAAATCACCTAGTAAAAATGGTAAAGAAAAGGAGGAACCGAGAGTAAATAGGAGTAATGAGTTTACTCCTCCCTTTCAAAGAAATACATAAATATTTACTCATGATTCCTCATATTATAAACATTTTAACAGACCTAGAAGTGCTAACTGAATTGCAATAAATTTAAAGGCCAGTCTAATTTCTTTCGTTCAAACAGTTGTGATCAACCAAGGCGATTTCAGAGGTATGGGAATCTTCGTTTTACAAGTCATAATAACTTTAATCAAAGGTTTGGGAATAGGGCTTTTTTCAACTCGAATTCTCACAATTTAAGTTTTAAAAATGATTATAACATCACAAAAACACAAGTTAAGTGTGATAACATCACAAACAGATCAACATGTAATGTAACCAAAACACAAGATAAGTGTGATGGTTATTGGAAAGAGTTTCCATATGTTGATGAGTTAGGAAAATCCAAGACTTTAATGGCTTGGATCACTCGTTATAACTAATTTGTTTAGTGAGTTCAGGAGTAGTGAAGATGGTCTATCAGTAGAATATAGGTCTTTGATAGAGGCTACTTCTGTCACAAATTTGAGGGAGTATTTTGGTATAAAGAGTTGATACTGGTTATTTGTTTTATGAGTTTTAAGTTATAAATGTGTGTTGTGTCTAACAGGAAGTGGTTGATAAGAAGCAAATTGTGTTTCAGGGTGTTTTAAATCCAACGTTCCCGTATTTGAAATATTATTTCCCCTTAGTCCAAATTAAATGGGATGAGAAATGTCGAGTAACCATTTTTTCATAAAAAATAAATTAAAAAAGGAAAAAAAATAAAAAAAATGTTTCATTTATCTTTTATATTCTTAAAAAAATTAAAAATTGAAAAATTACAAAAAGATTTTTAAAAGTATGTGGGAAATGATATGAACCTTCGTGTTAAAAGTAAGGTCAACACACGTAAGGTCCTGTAACAGAAACGTATAGACTTTGTAACTTATGTGTCGGCCAGCCCACGCGAATGAAAAGTCCTAAACACCTTAAGGGGTTAATGTTAGAACTAAAGACGTGGGGCATCATTATATGTCCTAAACACCTTGAATGAAAGACATATAAGTCCGTATTGCATGGCATGTAAGTGCAACGTTCAACCTTAATGTTTGATTTTAAAACAAAAGAATATACTAAGTTTGTATAAGAAAGTAAATGTTCTGTCATCAAAAAGATTGTCTTATCCCTCACGGTAAGTATTACTGGCATGGTTTTAAGTGGACAAGAATACTGACAATGGACCAGATCTTGCAGAGTATGTATGTGCTGAAAAGTGTTCCCTGGTCTAGCTAAGAACGATTTGATCCTAACAAAACATACTTGCGTATATATTTAGCTTTCTTTATATTTAGTTCTTTATTATTATATAATTTCATTTTAAACAACAGTTATTCATGAGTTTCTTAATAGATTTCTTAGATGACTAGAGACAAACGATTATGGTTTCTAAAATTTGAGATTGTTAGACTTTTTGAAAAGGTTAAACTTTTGATTATTTTTGGATATTTTTACTTGTTTGCGTATAAGAAGCAGGTAATTCTTGTTGAAGAAACTTGCATCTCAAAGGGGAGTAGTCAGGTGAAATTTAGATTTATGGAGAAGTCATAGATATGGAAAGATAATGATTTGAAGATTTAAAGATTTTGTAGTAGTTGGTGAGCTTAAGTTAAATTAATAGACGTCTAGACTGACAATGATCCCAAAGGGTTGTATACCCAAGTAAGATCCTTGGTTGTGTTGTTTATTTTCATCAACAAAGTCCACATATCTTTGTCATTGGATCCTGAAGATTTGTATAAGCAACTAACATGTAATCCTTGGATTCTTTGTTCCTTTTGATGGAAAGGCACATGAAAGGAAACGTTTGGGAATCGTGACATATGCTCGTAGCTCATCATATTTGGGTCCTTAATGCCTTGCAGATAGGTGCTTGTTATACCATATTCATACAATATCTACGCCAAATAAAAGTCAGTAATTCGTATGTTAAACATATCCATATGTGTTTTGTTTTTATGCATGCATTTGAGAAAAGTTAAGAATAATAACCTGGATTTGCTGGTCTTTCCCTTTAGCGATCTCATCACCGACTAGGTCCGCCTTATGATCTTGAAACGCTTTGATCCACTGCACATGTTGAACCAGATCTGCTTCATCAACTTTTGCTACGGGCACTAACTCAAAAAGGCCTTCAACTTCACAGAGTTTGGAAAAACCTTCATAAGAAAACCACTGAAGACTGTAACGACCTGATTTGAATGTTATTCTCTCGAGTGAATTACACCGTTCTACATACAACTCCTCAAGCGTACTTGGAATAGATGGGAGAGACTTCAGGAGTGAACAAGAATACAAGTCGAGCGTCTTTAGCTTTTGAAGGTCAATGCTATTAGGCAAGAACTCAAATTTATTACATCCTAACCACAGCCTAAAGAATGATTGAGCATGGAATGCCACCTGAACATCATTGTTGTGCTTTATTTTGCAGAAATCAAGATATAAACTCTTTAACGAGCTTGGTAAGAGAAACAAAGACCTCTCTGAATTTCCTCTATCATTCCATAAACGTTTTGGTTTTACATTCTTCAATGAAGACTTCAACAGGTTCACGCATCCTTTCAAATCCAACACAACTAGACTCTTGAGGTCTTCTATGGATTCACTAAGATGAATTAGAGTGCTACAGTTAGAGAGGATCAAAGTCTCAAGATTAGGGAGTAGGTGGAGCTGGCGGATGCTGATAAGTTTCTCACAACCTTCAAAATGTAGTATCTTGAGTGAATTAAGAACCTATATCACAATAACAGGTACATCTAAATGAAGGATGCCTAAAACAGAGAAGCTAAAAGGTAAAATGATAAAAAGAAAACAAATTATACCGTAGGCGCTTCAAACATTTCAATGTGTCCATAACTCATGTCTACAGCCACCAGGCTGCTCTGCAATAAGCCTGTCCGCATTGTTTTCAAAGGACATCCATGCCAGCACAACCATCTTAACATTGGAAAATTCTTGTAGGACCCGGTGAGTGTCACAAATTTGAGCTGGAGCAGTTTTAGCTTGTTCATCTTCGCAAGCGAACTAGTTTTAAGCGCTACTGGCTGCGAATTTTAAATTAGGTGAATGCACCATTAGAGGTGTAAAACAAAAAAGCAGCACATAAAACTCCCTATGATTTCAGTTACAAAAAATTCAAAGAAACAGTCAATATCAGCATATGAACAAGACATATATTGTTTATCATAATGTCCAAAAAGTATACTGAATTAGCAATGTCTTTCTTGATCCTGGGCGAAGCCCATACGTATAACTTGACAAATGAAAGCCTTAAATTAAACACTTTCTGTTAAATTCTTTCACGTGATAGATTTGAATGGATCTTAAATGGTAAAGAGGAATGATACAATAGAAAACACCATCGCTCCTGCGATTCGGATTGCTATGTTTCCCATTTCAAGTAAACGAATGATCAAGATACAAAATTTGTGAGCAACACATTTGATCTTTAGAGTTTAGACTCATAAAGTTTTCTTCCTGTATTGATGTATGCAATTTATCATCCATTAAGAAAATCTTTGTCGATATTTCCAGATATCAAACAATAAATTACTTCTTTGTCTTACCTTAGATCCAATCCCTTGTTTAACCTTTCGCATGTCGAGTGCTAGACCTTCAATTGCATTTGAACCCTATTGAAGAAATACATGCAATTAGAGAATACTAGTTGCAAGAGGAGGCTGTGAAATAAAAAATAAAATAAAAAGCTTAACGATACACATAACAAGCATCGTACATTGCCTTTTTTCAACAAAGAATAAGATTCATCATCATGCCAGACTCTACTACGTTTTGAAGGGTCTTTGGACTCTTCACAGGCTATCGTTCTTCCCATATCTTGAAGGAGTTGATGCATCACCAGTTTGCCAGTAACTATATTAACAAGGCACCTGTTAGCGAGGATCCGGATCCCAGATTTTGCATGCAAGTCATCTCTCAATATTTTTACCACGTGTTTACTTTCTCCAACAAAGAAACAAGCAATGTCTAGAAACAGTTGTCTCTGATTGTCAAGTGGTAAGAAGTCGAAGCTCTTTTGTAGCACACTTCGAATGTTATAATCAAGATCGCCTCCTTTCAATGAATTTATTCTACGTCTCCAAATTTCTATCATGTTATTTCTTTCCCATGGATCATTATCACTAACAAATAGAGAAGAACCTAATACTCTAAGAGCCAGCGGATTTCCTCTACAATATTGGACTAGTTGTTCTGCGAGCTCCTCAAAGCCTTCCAATGGAACTTTGGATCCAAAGGCATGACAACTTAAAAGCTCCAATGATTCAATATCATTCAAGGATTTGAGTTTGTACACCCAACACCTCCAAGATATGGATCCAAACCATGCATCTATATCTAGAAACCTAGTGGTTACTATGATCTTGCTTTGTGTAAGGAAGGTGTTTGTTCCAAGTAAAATGCTTAATTCGTCTTTGTCATCAATATCATCAAGAAAAATAAGCACTTTTTTCATTTGCAAGATCTCCACAATCTTAAGTGTACCCTCAAAAACACTAGATATCATTATTTCCTCCCCCCCCTAAAACATCTTTAAGAAGTTTTTTTTGAAGCTCAAGGAGACCATGCTTGTAGTGTTTTCCAATTTCTTTAACGAAACTGCTACTTTCAAAATGTTGCTTGTGTAAGTTATAAACGCGTTGGGCGAGCGTTGTTTTGCCGCTGCCTCCCATGCCACATATTGCTATAACATTTGGTTGCTCATCATCTTTCAGCCACAAATTGATATCTTCAACTTGAGTCTCCAATCCAGTTAAATCTAGTTGACTGTTGACCATCTCCAATCCAGTTAAATGGGCTGGAGTGCTAAATTGTTTCAAATCTTGCTGACTGTTGACTGTCTCCAATCCAGTTAAATGGGCTGGAGTGCTAAGTTGGTTCAAATCTTGTTGACTGTTGTGTATCTCCAGTCGACGGAAATGCGCTGGAGTACTCAGTTGTTTCAAATCTAGTTGATTGTTGACTGCCTCAACCACTTCTTTGATAAAGTCTGTTTCATGTGTTTTGTATCTGGAACAAAAGAACCGAAAGATAGCATATTTAGAAAATAACATTTTAACTTCTTATAGTAGCCTACCATTATATATTAACCATGTTTTTGTTTCATTTCCACTTCGATCATCATGGTTTCACATTATACAAATACGAATATTAGAATATATGCATATTGTATTTATGTCATAACGCCTAACCACAAATTAGACGTAACGGAGAGAGAAGCTTGATCCGTATAACTAAGGAAGCATAAAGCTATTCCTTAATCAAGTGAAAGCTGCCACAATTATTATTTAACTAAACAATGGAAACCAACTCCTCCAAAGAAACACATTTTCTTTTGATGGAAACTGATATTGCTCCTCACATTCAAGGCAAAATTTATAACTTGGTATAAATTTCTGGAAACCGGCTACCTTGTTCTCTGTTCTACAAATCTGTGCTTTTAGGTTTGTTATAGGTCTTATTCATCCACACAAAAACAAAGTTTTCAAACAACAAAACAACTAGATAAGCTGTTAATTAAGCTCCTAAAAGTATTAGCTTATTTGCACTAGACTATTAACACTAAAGACATTAGAGGTCAAACTATCACATGAATTTGATCATAATCAAGGCCAGCTTTGAGGGCCGGGGGCCTGGAGGGCGGACACTTGATTATTTAAATTTAAATATGAAAAAAATATGTACTCTTAATATTTAAACATAATTATCAATTCATTTAAGTCCATTTCTATAGCCCAAATCATAGCTAATAAGCCCATTTAAAAACTTATTTGCTTAAGCACAATAAAAAAAATTCTTTTTACTAAAGGTCCAAAATTTTATCGCGCTTAAGCAATTAAGCAATTAAGTGATAATACTTAATACTTTTGAAGCGATACTTAAGTATTATCATGTCTGTTAGTTCTGTTAGGATCTGGTTATTATGATAAGGGTGGTTCCTGAAATTATAATTTACTTGAATATAATATTTACTTGAATATAATATTGAATACCATAAAACTATATGAATATTGTGTTTATTAACTTAACACGCGCGGATATACCTAATCTATATTTCTGTCTTCTCTATTCTTTTATTGCCCTCCTGTTCTGTCGTCAATTGACAGTATGACTTAGGGCGCACTATAAAGAGTTGTTTTTTGGATCTGGTTAGTTATAATTGCTTAACCCCAAATTTTTTAACGATTATCAGGAACCACCCTTATCATAACTAACCAGATTCTAACAGAACCAACAGACATGATAATAATTTTAAATGTGAAAAGAAGTAAAAACATATATACCCTAAAAGAACCATGCCAGCCAAACTAGCCACCTCTATTAATGCCGCCTTCCACCGTGCCGTCGTATCCACCGTCCAGTTTGATCCCTCGACAAAGAAACTTTGACCTTGCTTCCTAACAGCTGATGGATATACACGATAAAAGACTGGTAAAACAAAATGATTGCACTTCTGCCTTTGCTCGAGGATCAACGAAAGCTCATCAAGACACCATTTGGAACTCGCGTAGTTCTCCGAAAGAACAATTATAGAAGCCCTGGATTCGATGATTGCATCTTTTATTTCCGGCTTGAGTTCGTGGCCTAATGGGATTGCATCGTCGTCTCTAAAAGTGCGAAGTTGCGCTTGGACTAATGCTTTGTAGAGATGATCTGCGAAAGAATAACGAGTATCTTCGCCTCTAAAGCTTAAAAAGACGTCATAAGTAATATTTGGGCGTGAAGTAAATGATGAAGTTAACGCCATTGATACGAGTTTGAGGAAGATCTAGTAGAACAGAAGTTGAGAAAGGAAGAGCGGATTTAAAGGCATCAAAAGTCAACTATTTCGATAAGGAAGAGCTACAGTTTCTTTCTTCCCCAACCTATCACATCACGTAATTGAAACGTATGGGTACTTCCAAATAATTTTTTATATATATTTAGGTGCTGTTTGTTTTTCAGATGTAAAATGTCAGAAGACTGCGAAACCACATCTGCCAACATCTGTAGCAGAAGAGGTGAACCAAAACTCTGAAGTCTGCAACAAGAATACTGTTTGTTTTTTAACATCTGCAGACTGCTAAAATAAGCTGAAATTTAAATAATTAAAGAAAAATAAGTAGTATAAACGATGATGGTTCGGGTGAAATATATGACTCAAAAATCTTCAAATACCATCATCTATAAATATCAAAAGAAACTAAACTTGAAATTCATCAATGATTTAATAATCACTATAAAGAGGCTCAGACCTATCGAAACATTGGTGCAAAAGGTTCAAAGTGCCATGGCTGCAAGGGTACCTGCCATCCTGCATTTTTGCCACGCCAGGCACATATCCTGAGCTGATGTTAACTCGAACAACATTAGATCATCACAGCCACAAACCTGATTTCATATTTCAAACAACCATCCAAAAAACCCAAATCAAATGTCAATCGACATCGACAGAGGCGGCAACCGGCGTCAGAAACCGTGGATTTAAAAGCCATCACTTCCCCACACCGGAGTACAGCCACCACACCGAATCCGGTAACAATCAGAGGTCATAAACCCTAGATTTAACAACCGTAATTTCCCAACATCGGAGAGCTGCCACCACCACACGATCGCTGCCTAGGGTTCGTAAATCAAACCCGGTAACAATCGGCGATGATGGCGGCAATCGATAGAAAAACACAGCCATAAACAAAGATTATGGTGACAACAAATGAAAAGAATAAAATGAAGAGTGAAGAATTGCTGGTGGAGTCATCAGTAGCAACTTGGCTCATCACTTCTGGGAGAAGAGGTTAAAGAAGTAATAATACCAACACTTATGGGAGAAGAGGGCGCGCAGACGTTTTTTAATGAAACGTCTTCGAAAAAACAAACACACTGCAGAGCCCAACGTCTGCGCGCCCTCTTCTCTGTGCAGACAAAAGAGGTGGAGAAGTCCTTCTGAGGAAAAACAAACAGCACCTTAGATCACTCTTTTGTCTGCAAAATAAAATGTGACGATCTCGGTCACTCACCTAGGAAGAAACTCATAATTCGCTCAACCTATAGCGAATTGCTTCATGGCGAAACCCGAACCAATGACTTCCTACAAGAAAAGTCATTGGGCTGCATAGGATCAATTGTTCTTTTGTGATACTTCCTGTTCTTTTGTGATACTTCCAACTGCTTGTTGGTTCATGTTCAAGACAATTTAAAAAAATATATTAGATGTTTAAAACTATTTATTCTTCGAACGATACTATTAATAAATGCTAGGCAAGCGGACTAAGCACGATAAGGCGTGTGTTGAGAATCAACATGCCTTCATCGCTTTTGCTTTTGATACATTTAGGTCTCTCGCCCCCGATGCTGCTTCGTTTTTAAAAAAAGTTCAGCGGGTCATGCACAGTAACTCAGCGACGCCGAAGAACGATAACTATGTTTTCAGTAGGATCGGGTTTGCCATTCAAAAGGGGTGGCGGCGCAACTTGTTGCCCGCTTACCCGCCTCTCTGTTGTAACTGGATCCTTCTTCTTATTATTATAATTTAAATTTGATAAAAATAAAAAAATAAATAAATGCTTTTTTATTTCAAATCAAAAAATCAATTACAATATGCGATTTCTTTATAAAACTTATATACCACATATTTCTCCTTACTAAATTATTAATTTATATTACATATTCATCCATTTTATTAAAATTAATTTATTGATTAACTATTTTACCTTATGCATTAGAGTTGGGATACAATCGTTCAATTCATATGTAGGTTCTTAGAGCATTCACAATGGTGAATGAGGAAAAACAAACTGAACACACCACATCAGCTGTCGCCGCATCAGATTTCCACTTATTCACTTTAAAACACCAAAAACTCTTATTTTTCCTCCAACACTACATCAACTTTTAAGCACCTCTATATTTCACATAATCACCTACTTTTATATTTTCTTTCAATAACTAAAATACTTTTATAAATAAAATATTTTATTCAAATATCTTATTTTTTATTTCATATTATTTAAAAATAAAATAAGTTCTAGTAAATAAATTTACATAAATAATAAAAGTAATATAAATAAAAATTTAAAATTACATAATTAGTAAATAAAACAAGCACACGCAAACATAAACTAAAAATGTTACATAAACTAATGTTAAAAACTCTACCTCAATCAAAACGACTATTTTTTAATAGACCATATATGCTCACTAAATAATTTCGAAGCGCATGATAAGCTTCATTGTTACGTATATTCATGAATCTTGCCAAGTGCCCTTCGAAATTTACTATCGCTCCATGGTTTGCTTGTTCAAGTTCTTCACCCTCATCATCCGACCAATAGGTTATCGTGTCTCCTTCATCTTCTACAATCATATTATGTAGTACCATACATGCATACATTATACTTATTAACCTTTTGCTCCATATTTTTGTTGGCCCTTGTATAATGTGCCATCGAGCTTAAAGGACGCCGAATGCCCTCTCGACATCCTTTCTTGCCGATTCATGACGTGTCTTGAATTCCAACATTTTTGGGCTTTGCGGATATTGAAGCTTTTGACAAGCGTCGCCCAAGATATATACCATCTGCAAGATAGTATCCCCATGCTGTATTATGTTCCATGCACTATAAAATTGCATTGAGGCGCACCACCTTCTAAAATTTCATTGAATATTGGTGATTGATTTATGACGTTGATATCATTATTCGACCCCGCCACACCAAAATATGCATGCCACATCCAAAGGTCATATGATGCAACTGCTTCGAGCATGATGGTGGGATGTCCATGGTCACCTCGCGCATATTGACCTTTCCATGCAACTGGGCAGTTTTTCCACGCCCAATGCATCCAGTCAACACTTCCTAGCATTCCGGGAAACCCGTGCTTGGTTGAGTGCTTATCCAGTAACTGCTGGATGTCCTTCTGAGGTATTTTTCGAATAAAGTTCAATAAGTCCTTTACAAAACCTTTGAAGACACTCGAGAGCAGTACTTTCACCAATACGTATATATTCGTCCGTTTGGTCAGCTGCCATGCCATATGCCAACATTCGTATGGCACACGTGCATTTTTGTCGGGGAGATAAACCGATTCTACCCACTGCATCAACTCTTTGTGTGAAATATGAATAACTTTTTTTCAAATTGTCGACAATTTGATTGAAAAGATGGCGATGCATTCGAAAACGTTGTCTAAAGAAGCGCTCTTCATAGATTGGTTTCGGAGCAAAGTAGTCGTTCCAAAGACGACTGCCTGCTTCTTCATGACCCCTATGTACTGGTTTGCGCTTCGGCCATCTAGCACTAGAACCTTCTTCGGTATAGTGATGCTTTAGTTGCAAATACATGTTGTCGAAGTCATAAGACATCAATTCTTCATACTGTTTAATAGCTAAATGCATAAATTGCATATCATTAGCAGTAGACGAATTTATAAATGGTACTTGCATATCATCACTGGAACTCATATTTATTTAGGGAATACTTAATTGGGCAATTTTGAAAGGTATGGTAAATATGAAAGGAATATTTCTATCTATAATAAGAAAACTAGCCGTTATAGTGATTTGAAAAAAAAATCATAAAGAAAACTAAAAGTGGCGTTAGCTAGCCGTTGGGTTGGAACCAATGAAAATTAAAATTCATAAGTTATATAAATAAAAAATTAAAAAGTTACATAACCCTAAAATTCAAACTTACATAACCTAGAAATTATAAGTTACGTTTGTCTTTTGATTTGTTCGTATATCGCCTTGTGCGTCGCCAATCATTCCGGATCCATGTGGGATCGATCCATCATTAGTATATTAATGTCTTGGTTAAAGAGAAATTGGTCCATTTATTGTTTGAACGCACCCGCGGCTTCCATTCGTGTTTTCATCATCTCATCAAACTCTTTGATATTTCCTGCTTCCGCATTTGCTTTTTTACTTTGACTTCACCTTTTCCTTGGCCTTCTTTTACCACATTGGACGGTTCGGTTCTTGATACTCATTCGGCTCGTCTACAACATTGAACTCCTCAAACAAGATAAGAGTGTCATCGTTGAGGTCAATCGGGATAGAGTGTCCATCGGAAGCTGATGTGCTATAGTCCCCCGAAGCTGATGTCGTACTCCTCTTCGGCAGAAAGGGTACCGGTTCGTGCCATTTCGGCTCATCTTTCACAAGTTTCCACACATGATCGAATTGAAACGTAGTACCGGTTGAAGCGTACTCTTCCCTAGCAAGAGAGATGATTTGATCATCAGACCAATCGCTTCTCTTCTTTGCTAAATACTTTTGAGTTGGTGTTGACATCGAAAGCCAGTGTGGCCTAAAGGTATTGGTGGTACGTGAAAAAGCAGGGTCACTACAGAAGTATTTTTCGATACGCACCCAGAAATCTCTTCCTCTATGGACCATTTTTGTTGAACCCTCTTAGATACTCCTATGACTTGTTTCCATTTTTTTTACTAGTAACAGGGGAAGCAGAGTCACCAAGTTTAGGTGATGGTGTCGATGTAAATGACATTTGAGTAGGTGTGAGTGTTTGAAACTATTGTAAACCGGGATGTGGATAACCGAGTTGTTGTGGAAATGGTGGAAATCCAGGTTGTTGTGAAAATGATTGATAACCGGCTTGTTGAAATTGTTGAGATCCAAAGTTTGGATGCGGGTAAGGAGAGAATCCGGGTTGTTGAAACTGTTGAAAACCGAAAGTTGGAGTCGGAATTCGGTTGGTGTTTGGAGCCGGGTTTGGGTTAGGATCGCTTAGCAAACGCTGAAAGAAATTGCTATCATCCATTTATTTTTTTGAGAGGAATATAGATGGAAATTTTTTTGTGGATTCATAAAATGGGCTAGACTAATATTTGAAACAAAAAATAAATCTTTTTTAAGAAGTTACCGTTGGATTGTAAATAACAAAAAAAAAGTATTTTTAAATTGTTATAGTGCCAAACAAACAAAATAAGCAAAATCACTAAAAGGCAATTTTATCTGTTCCTCTGAAATGAGTCTCGCTCTTTTATCCAGGACCCCATCTCTCACCGGAAAACCCTAAGGGGATCCGGCCGCCGCCACCCTACGGGGAAAACCCTAATCTCCCACCTTCACTCTTCCTACTCCTCCACCACACCTCAGCCTCCACCACTCCACAGTCGCCGCCAACCGACCCAGCCGAAAAACCAGAAAACCCTCCACAGTCGCCGGAAACCCCTCTCCACAGCCACCACCACTCCACAGTCGCCGGAAAACCCTCTCCTCCACCTTCACTCTTCCCTCTCCTCCACAGTCGCCGCCAACTGACCCAACCGCCCAGCCTCCACTTCGACGATCCTCCACTTCGACGATCCACGGCGGCATGGATTCAGAAGAATGGGAACAACCACGTAATCGGAAAGGGAAACGGAATGGTCATCAGTCTCAAGGTAATAACAAGGTTTTATCGAAGTTTTTTGTCTCAAATCTTCCACCAAAGTGTTCTTCGCAAGACTTAAAAGATGTTATGGGTAGCTTTGGTCATTACGAAGGTTCCTATATAGCTAGGAAGCTGGATAAATGGGGCAAGAGGTTTGCTTTCGTATCGTTTTCCAAGGTGAAAGATGTCAAAAACGGTTGGGAGATGAGTTATCAGACGTATGGATCGGTTCGTATAAGTTGTTTATTGCGATTGCTCGGTTTGTGGATGGTGAGAATCTACATAGACCCGACTCTGGTAATAGGAGGAAGACGGCTTCGGTTCCTGTTAATAGCCATGCAAAACCTAGTGGTCAAACAAACCCTAGTTCCGAAGGATCCGATAGGAATGGGGTTCCCTTTGCATCAGTTGGTAATGGGCATTCCTTTGTTGATTCTTTGTTAAATCGGAACAAAGTAGATGAGATTAAGGTGGATGATTCGGTGGAACGGTTTTCTCATTGGAAGGGATGTGCTCTTACGGGGAGGGTGGTGAATCTTCACACGTTAACTTCTCTGAAAAAGTTGGTTCGGAAGCATGGTTGGAGATCATTAGAGATTAAGTATCTGGGAGGGCTTTCGATGGTGCTGGTATTCTGCGTTAGTGGGGATAGGGATGCCTTCCTGAATGACAAAGACAAATGGTCAGACTGGTTTGAGTTTTTAGAACCTTGGTCTGATAGAACTAGAGTGGAGGAGGGTCGGATCGCCTGGCTCCAAGTTCATGGGGTTCCGGCTCAGTTGATGTTAGACGAGGTATTCGATTTGATTGGAAGCAGATTTGGCAAGGTGGTTCAATCGGCTTCCTTATCAGGTGAAGAGAACAACTTATCGTATGCTCTCATCGGTGTGTTGAGTAAAGAGTGCAAACGGATTGTGGATCGGGTGGACATTAATTGGAGGGGAAAAATTTTTAAAGTGTGGGTGGATGAAGATGTTGGGGAATGGATACCGGAATGTGTAGTAGAGTATGAAGAGGATGATGGTTCCGTTTTACCGGAGGAGGATAAGTGTGATGATAATATCGTGCAGGATGAGTTCCATAATGTGCATCGTGAAGAGGGCGAATGTTCTCAAGCTAATGAGTTTTCTGTCAGGGAACATGTTGTTAATGGGTTGGATGGTTGTGTGAACGATAATTCTAACGTGATGGTCGAGGAGTTTTCGAACTCTTATGATCATTCTAATGAGGAGGCGGTCGAGAATGGTAACGTTGATAGTACTAATGTTGCTGTGTTGAAAGGCAAGGGACATAAGAAGTTCAGACGGAAGTCTTTATTTTCTAATCGGAGTGGGGGTAGTGGTTCTAGGGAGCGTCCTAAGAAGAGACCAAGGGAGGATAAAGATATGTTTGATCTTGATAGGTTTATCGGTATTATGCACGTGCCTTTGGATGTTACTAGGGGTATCGAGACAGGTGTTGAAGGAGTGTTCTTAACACCGGATCTTAACAAAGGGATGTCTACTAATACAGAGGTGGTTCGAGACATCGAGGGAGAGACTGCGGAGCCCTCGATGATTGGTAGAGGTATTGATCCGGTGCAACACCAAGGTCCGATTGAGGTGGAGTTGGAGAAGACCACTGAGTTGAGTAAGGCGTTAGGTGTTGAGAATTTGCAAGATTTTGTTTCTAATGTTAAAGAGGTTCTTGTTTCCGAAGGCTATCAAGAAGGTGTTCAATGAATGTTTTTTCTCTGAACATTCGTGGGTTAGGGAGTTCTAGCAAAGCCGATTGGATTCGAGGTCTTCGAGTCCATCATGAGGTTAGTTTTATTGTTTTACAAGAGTCGCAATTTGTTTCCTTGGATTCTGTGGATGTGGGACGGTTTTGGGGTTATGGTGAGTATTCTTTTGATTGGGTTCCTTCGTCTGGAAGGTCAGGTGGGTTACTATCGATCTGGGATTCCCAAGTCTTTCGTATGGAAAGGGTGGTCAAGAATAATAATTGGCTTCTAGTTTCGGGCACTGTGAAAGGAAAGAGTAGCTTGTTTCATATTCTCAATGTTTATTCTCCTCAAAATCTAGTTACGAAACGAGCACTTTGGGGGGAAATTCGTGATTTGATCGGGGAGGGTAATGGGAGGTGGATTGTGGCAGGAGATTTTAACTCGGTTCGATGTGCCGAGGATAGGCGGAATTCTTTGTTTAATGTGGGTGAGGCCAATGAGTTTAACGATTTCATTGATGATTCGAATCTTCACGAGTACTCCTTGAAAGGGAGGCGTTTTACTTTTGTTGCAGGAAATAAATTAAGCCGTATTGACAGAATCTTCGTTAATTGGGATTTTTTTATGGAATGGCCGTGTGCGGAGTATATTGCTCTCGAAAGGAATAAGCCGGATCATAGTCCGTTGGTTTTGAAAATTGGTTCTTCCAAGAACTATGGTCCCAAACCGTTTAGGTTTTTCAATTCATGGCTTGGTAGAGAGGATTTTGGGACTTTGGTTAAGAAGACGCTTGTTGATGGCTCGTTTCATGGTTCTCCGGACGCGAGATTGTTGTATAAATTTAAAGCTTTGCGTGATGCAATCACTAGATGGGCGATCGATTGTAAAGCCAAAGAAAAGGAGGAAAGGGTTTTATTGGAGCAAGAGTTGCGTGATTTGGACCAAACCATGGAGGTCCGGGATTTGTTGGAAGAAGAGACATGGTCTTTAAGCGAAATTAAAAGACGGCTAGGCGAGTTGGATAATCATTATTATCGGGATTTGAAGCAAAAGGCTCGGTGTAATTGGGCGATTCATGAAATTCTCGATTTTTTCACGGTTTTATTAATAAACGTAAAGCTTCAAATTATTTTCCGGGTTTGGAATTGAATGGGGCGAGGGAAACAAACCCGGTTCTCATTAAAAAGGAAGTTTTGCGTTTCTTTGCTGGTAAGTTTAAAGAATCTATTACTCATCGGCCTCGGTTGATTGGATATGGGTTTTCGGTCTTGTCTTCGGTGGAGGCGGATTTTTTGATCAGTGATTTTTCCGTGCATGAGATCAAGAAGGCGGTGGTGACAAAGCTCCTGGGCCGGATGGTTTTAATTTTAGGTTCATTCGGTTTTTTTGGGAGTTGTTCGAGAAGGATTTTGCGGATATTCTTGATCATTTTCATAGGGTTAAAAGTTTTTGCTCGGGGGTTGGTTCGTCTTTTATCACCTTAATTCCTAAGGTAAACAATCCGCCTTCTTTGGGGGATTTTAGACCGATAAGTCTCATTGGTTGTATTTTAAAGACTGTGTCGAAGGTGTTAGTGAATCGACTCAAAACGGTTATGAATAAGATTGTCTCAGAGCATCAGTCGGCTTTCTTATCCGGGAGATATATTCTTGATGGCCCTTTGGTGGCTAATGAGGTTATTGCTTGGGCTAAGAAGAGGGAGAGAAGAATTTTTATGTTCAAGATTGACTTCGATAAAGCCTTTGATAATGTGAATTGGGAGTTCTTATTGTCGGTTCTTTCTCAGATGGGTTTTCCTTCGGTCTGGTGCGATTGGATTAGTGGTATCTTGTTGGCGACCAGATCATCTGTTCTTGTTAATGGATCTCCTACATTCGAATTTGTTTGTCTTAAAGGCATTCGTCAAGGTGACCCGCTATCGCCTTTTCTTTTTATTATTCTGATGGAGGCTTTTTCAGGTATGTTGAAACAAGCCTGTGATATAGGTGCGTTTCATGGTATTACTCTTCTTAATGAAGGTCCTACTTTATCCCATCTTTTTTATGCGGATGATGCTATGATTATGGGAGAGTGGTCTTCTTTTAATTTTGATAACTTGAAACGTATTCTTCGCATATTTTACTTGTGTTCGGGGCTAAAGATTAATCTCCATAAATCAGTGTTATTTGGAGTAGGTGTAGAAGATGGTGAGATCGATATCCAAGCTGGTTTCATGGGTTGTAAGCCGGGTAGAATCCCGTTTTCTTATCTAGGGATTATGGTTGGCGCTAACATGAATAGGGTGGTTAATTGGGAACCGGTTGTGTCCAAGTTCAAGAAGAGGCTATCTAAATGGAATGTTAATTCGTTATCTATTGCCGGTCGGTTAGCCCTTATTAAATCGGTGCTGGATAGTCTTCCCGCTTATTATTTTTCGCTTTTTAAGGCACCCAAGAAGGTTACCAATGATTTAGAAGCTTTGATGAGAAGGTTCTTATGGGGTGGTTCGGATGATGTGAGGAAGATGTCATGGGTGGCTTGGGAGGTAGTCACCAAACCTATAAAAGAAGGGGGTTTAGGTATCGCTCGTTTAGAGGTTAATAATCAAGCGCTGATTACTAAATGGCTTGGGAGATTTCTAAATGATCATCACGCGATGTGGAGAAGAGTAGTGTTGTCTATTCACGGGTCCTCGCGCTGTTGGGGGCTTGCTCCGGTTAATAATGGGGTTCCCGGGGTTTGGAAGAATTGTGTTATGTTTTGGAACAAATTTAAGGTTGATGGTGTGGGTTTTAATAGAGTGATCCGGGCCACAGTTGGGAATGGTCGCCAAGTTCGGTTTTGGATGGATTTGTGGTTGGGTTCGGTGCCGATTATGGACAAGTATCCGTCCTTATATGCGGTAGAAAAACATAAAAATGTCTTGTTAGCAGATCGGTTGGTGGTCACTGGATCTTCTCGTCGCATTGTGTGGGATTGGCTTAGAGCTCCTTGCTCCCAACAAGAGGTGATCGAGAAGCAAGAGTTGGAAGATCTCCTTCAAGGGGTGGTGATGGTTGACCGTGAAGATTCATGGTCTTGGGCGGTTGGTAGCTACAAAGAGTTCGAGGTTTCGGCGATTAAAAGATGGATGGTGCGGTCCGTTGTGGATGCTGGGAGTTTCGGTTTCCAATGGAGCGATTGGGTCCCGAAAAAATGTAATATTTTTATGTGGAGGGCCGTTCTGGATAGTCTTCCAACCAAGCAGGCTTTAGCTAGACGTCATTTGCATTGTGATGATCATAGTTGCGCTTTATGTGAGAGTAATGAGGAATCGCTCGAGCACTTGTTAACCAGGTGTTTCATTTCTATGGCCGTTTGGAATGCGATTGGTTCATGGTGCAACATCCCTAGATCTTTTGTTTTTCATGTCAATGATTTGGTGGAAGTGCATAAGGTTTGTGGTGCGACGGGGAACAAGAGATTGATTATTCATGGAATTGTCATCATTACTTGTTGGAGGATTTGGCGGGCTAGGAATGAAAAGATTTTTTCGGGCAAAAACACTAAGGTGATAGAAATGGTTGCGGATATAAAATCTTTGGGTTTTCTTTGGTACAAAAATAGATCTAAGATAGGGGTAGTGGATTGGAAAAGATGATGTTTATTTGATGTAACGTGATTGTTGTTTTTGGTTTTTGGATTTCAGCGTCTTTCTCCGTCTTGGTGATAGTCGTTGGTTGTGTTTGTTTTTAATGAAAGTCAATTTTCAAAAAAAAAAAAAAATTGTTATAGTGCCGTTAGTTGTGAAAAACAAAAAAAAAGATAAAGAAAAATTTAATGAAATGCTAGCCGTTTGAATTGTTTTAAACAAATAATATTAATTAAGGGACCCACCTTTTTAATGTTCACATACATTTGGAATTGTGAATGAGTATTAACTGAACATCAACCTCCATTCTTCACTTGTCCAGTTCAGAAAAGTGGACATTGCCACATGAGAACTAAATAAAGCACTGGAGATGCTCTTAGAACGGATCTTACAACTAGTTTTTGGATCAATCCGGGTTATAAGCTAATGGAAATAACTTATAACCTTCAAAGATCTCAGATCTTGTTGTGTTTGTGTTATTTGCTATATGAGGAATGGTGGTGGTGAAAGAATAAGGTTAGAGAGAGAAGTTTGCTTTTCAAAAGGATTACTTTTGCATGGACATGTTTCCACTATTTATAGTGGAAGACATGCCATGCAACTATCCATTCATCAAAGGCCCAATGGGTTTTGTTTACAAGGCCTCGGTCTCAAACATTCAAAAGACTAAACCGAAAGCAAAGAAATTACATACGATAATTAATGCTAACAATATAAAAGACTTAAACATATAAAATGGGCTCTACAATCACCCTCTGGTCTTTATTTAGCTGCTTCCGTCTCTAGTTAGTTTCATACTCGAATGTGTCGGGGTGATCAATTAGGTGATTGTCAACAAGATAGCGAACACACTTGTTGAACTTCTCAACTATTTGATCAGTGTTCCCTCGAGGTGGGTTTTCAAGAGTGCACAGAGGAGACTTATATAACTTCATGATGCCTGCTTCACTGAACCGCATCAACTCATGTTCATCAAACAAACAGTATCAACTCATGTTCATCAAAGAAACGGTAGGATCACATCTGCTTGTAGTATACCACTGGTTCACCCGTCTCACCATCAAAATGCCTATAGGTAAAGTCCAAAATCCTGTCGGGCTCGAAAGGTTCTCTAAGAAAGATATTTGGCCCATCCTTTGGCATTTTGAATCCACATATCTTTCGCTTTCTTCCGGTTAGAGCATCTAATTCAGTTGGATGTCTGTGTTTTTTCTCCATGTTTAGCTTGAAGTCGGGGTAATCATCTTTGGCTTGTTTGTGGATATGTCTCTTGAACCAACCTTGCAGCCCTTCTCACCTATGCCATCACCTATGTTGTTTTCAATGTTGTCGACCGACATAAAAGAGGAATATGAATTAGAATCTTCTTCATTAAGAGCCACATTGGTTGTATCTACAATCTGAATGGTTAGATTAACTACAACGGGTTGAGGAGCTACATGCAATACATTTCCAATTTGAGGACCACTAGATACCATAACATTACCTAAATTGTCTATGAGAAATTTAATTAACACATACTTAGATACTGCAGCTGAGGCTGGAGAAATTGCAACCGGAGGGATAAACATAACAGGGAATTGGTTAAACAAGTAATCATAATCAAACATCCAGTTTGGTCATGGGCAAGCATCTGTTTGGTTGAGCTCTTGCCAGTCAACATTGAAAGATTCCACAATCACTCCTACTTTCTTGTTGTAGAATCGATAAGCGGTTTTGTTGGAGGCGTACCTAACAAAGTAACAAGCATTTGCCTTTTCTGCAAACTTAGGATCTGAAATGGAATCTGTATGAAGTAGAGTGCATGGACATCCAAAGGTCTTGAAATAGTTGACTTGTGGCTTAGTTCTGTAGTAGACTTCATATGAAGTCTTCTTCAGACGACTATAGAGCAGCACGCGAATCTGGATAAAACATGCGGTATGAATTGCTTCTCCCCAGAAAAAAATGGGTAGCTTTGAGTATGATAACATTGTTCTTGCAGCTTCGATCAATGCTCTGTTGCGTCTTTCAGCAACCCATTTTGTTGTGGAGTGTATGGGCATTGAATTGACGTTCTATCCCTTTGGTCTTACAAAAATCATTCACCGTTCGATTATAGAATTTCGTTCCATTCTCGCTTCAAACACACATGATTCTTTTGTCTGTTTGATTCTCAACAAGAGTCATGAATCTGATCAGGATTTGAGTGGTTTCATCCTTTGATTCTAACAGAAAAGTTAGCTGATACGTGAAAAGTCATCAGTAACAACAAGACAATAGACTTTTCGGCCTATCGCCAAATGATGAATGGGTCCAAATAAGTCCATGTGCAACAATTGAAGAATGGGATCTACAAAATTTATAGTTTTAGGCCTATGAGGGGTTTGTGTTGTTTGCATTTTGAACATGAAATACATTTTTCAATAGTTGAAAAGGTTTTTACAGGAAAACCCTTTACGTTCTCACCTTTGACAAGTTTGTTTAAATACTTAAATTTGACATGACCAAGACGTCGATGCCAAAGTGATGAATTGTTCTTGAAGGCTTTAGATATCAAACATGAATTAGTTTGTCGTGAATACGAACTTTTAATGTCAAATATGTAAGCATCATTATGCCTCAGAGTACGCATCAGAATCCACTCCTTGGGGATGTTAAAACATGGTATCAAGATAAAACAATCAATTTTAGTAAACATGGTAGAGTATTTCTTATCACAAATTTGGGATACATTGAGGGTTAATCGAAATCAAAGTAGTCCGAAAACCTAGAATCTATAAATTATATAGAACTATACATAACTTAAATTAAAGCTGTCCAAGGAATGATTATGATGTCTACAACAAGGATCTAACATCGATTTTTCCAAACAATGACATCGAGTAACCCTTTGATCTAAACTCGGTTAGGTTATGAACAAACAAGAACACCACTAAGTAGCCAAAGATTTTAGAACTAAATGAAGGATTACCGGTGGTGAGGGATCCATCTTTATGATCTATTAAGTGTGAAAAAAAGAGATGAAGCATATGTGTAATTGTGTTTGAAGTTGAAGAGGGGCGGTGGTGCCGACGGTTGGGTTAGAGAGAGAGAGAGAGAGAGAGAGAGAGAGAAAGAGTGTGAGCTGAGAGTGTTTAGGGAAAAATGACAGTGGATAATGAGAAGATATTTTGGTTTTCCCTTTATATGGGTCAGCCTATCTCGCGATATGGTCAGAACCTCTCGAGTTTTAAACGATTTTGCACACTTAACCCCCGAACTCTGAAAGTATTTGCAAACTAAACCCGAAAAAATTTTATACACTGAATCCAAACACTCAAATATATACAAGATATATTTTTGTATGTCCATATACTTAACAACATTTGCATCGCCGACCTTGACGTAAAGTCATTAAAACTAAAAAATAAACTATGGATAAAAATAAATAAACATAAAAGTAAAAGTAAAATTAAAATGAAACAAAATAAACTTAAAACCTAATTTAAGTTAAGAACTTAAAACAAAACAAAACAAAACAAAACAAAACAAAACAAAACAAGATAAACTTTAAAAATTTAAAGAAATAAATAGGGAGTAGATATGAAATTAATATTATATTTTACAAGATAATATATTTACAAAATTTTCTAAAGACTTTAATATTTCAATATTTTTACTAGAAAGATCACAACATGGAATCATATTGATCGATAGCGTCCAAGATCATACTTCTATTTCAATATTATAATGCCAAGAACTCAAAGTTGATTATAGATATAATCCATCTTTGACCTACATTAGAACTCTTTGACCTGAGTTTTGACCGATTGGTCTTTTGTCATTCTTCTTCCCACCTTCATGTTCGAGACTTGACTGGTCTTAATGTCATTAGCAGGTTTTGCTGGATTTGTACATTCTCTTGCAGAGATTCCTAGTTCATTTCAATGGTAGCAACAAAGCTGATCTTTATCAAACCAATGCTCCTTACATCCTAAAGAATCTTTTCATCCTCAAGAATATTTTTCTTATCATCATCCTCAGAGCCTTCAAAAGGAGTATCAACAAGTGTCATAGTCGTAGGCCTATGAGGTCCATTCTCAATGGATCTGAAGAGATCCAAGTCAGTCATTCTTAAATAGTTCTTTAACCTCCATTATAAATCATCAAAGTTACTTTCAAATGTTATAAGCTTGGAAGGTTTTGTTGTGGTTCCAGCCTCATTCTCCAGCGTCAGACAACTTTTCAACAACTCGGGATCTTTTGACATCTTGTAAATAAGATTGGAAACTTAAACAATCTTGAGTCGAATTTTATTTAATTGAGTTGAATTTTAAATGAGTTGAGTCAAAGTTTAAATTAATCGAATCGAATTTTAAACTCAATTCGATTTGTTTGAAACTCGATTCGAATTGAATGAAATCTTTATTCGATTAGTTTTGAAAATCTGGATTCGATTACTCATAACTCTTAATTCGATTGGTTTTGGAATTTTGATTCGATTGGTCCAAGATCTCGATTCGATTGGTTTTTCCTCTGTTGGTGCAATTCTGTGTGTCAACAGCTTAATAGATTAGTCATGTTTGTAATCGAGTCTGTAATATGTTTGTGTTTGAATGTTATGCAAATGGGTTTGGAATGGCGGTGAACTTAACTAGCGAAGTTGTTAAGTTCACCTCTAATGTGCCAGGCTAACATGTCTAGTATATAAGGACATGCTCGACTTAGGGTTTAGGTGAGACTTTAAATGCAGATACCCGAGACTTCCAACCGTATTCCAGCCGTCATGAGAGAAAACAAACAACTGGTTCATAGTCTCTGTCTTAGATTGTTTCTTATGAGTTTACAATCAATAGTAGAATCGTTTAAAGTGATTGTTCTTGTAATATGCGTTTACTTCTCGTTAGTGTTAATCAGAAGAATTCCGCACCTCTGATAGTACGTCTCAATCATATATCGATCCATTCTAGGGACCTACAGTTGGTATCAGAACTTTTGCTCAAAATTGTGTGGTTCGGGATTGATTAACGAGTATTTACGAGTTGTTTTAACAAGATTTCACATCCAAAAATCCTCACAAAACTCATCCTCACTGAAATATCACCCTTATAGCCCATAACCATCACCAACAGCCGTCACAAACCCTAAAAATTCTGATTTTGGAAAGTTACAGCCGTCTAGCGCGAAGTTGTCGCTAGGGTTTTCCACATACCATGCGAAGTTATAACTTAGGAGAAGTTATCTTAGGAGAACTTACGAGTTAGGTGAACTTGTAACCCCAGCAAAATTGTCTAGGCGAAGTTAACTAGGCGAATTTGCATAAGTTTGCTTGAATTGAGACTCATCTTAGTAACCCCCAACTAAGTTAACTTGGCGAACTTGCTTAAGTTCGTGAAAGTTTGTTAAACAAAAATTTTTCTGATTGTTTTGAATACATAGACTGAAAATTTTGGCGACAATATTTTTCCGAAAATTATACTTTTCCTAAAATTTTGTTCGTTTTTGACTAGTTGGTTATTCAGTTTTGAGCATTGAAAGAGACTATAGATTTGGATTTTGTTATAGGTATACCAAATCCACTTGAAACCTTTTAGATGTGTATAAATTTACTTCAATGGCATGCGTTAATGACGTTTTCAAAATGAGCGATAAAACCGGAACACCAAATAAGCCACCAAAACTAGTGAAAGGTGCAAATTTTGCAGTTTGGAGAGTGTTTTAAAGAGTTAATTGAAAATCAAGATGTTAGAATGTGGAGTTGCATGACAAATGGATATATTTGTCAACTGAAACTGAAGGAAGACAAATAGTGACAAAGTATGTCATAATATTTGATGCTGGCAAACGAATGTATGATGCAGAGGAGAAAGCCATTTGTTTAATTATGAGGGCCTTACTTGATACGGTGATCTACAATTTTAAAAAGTATTGTACTTCAACGAAGATGTGGGAACAAGTAAAAAAAATGTTTTGATGTGAATTCTTCATCAAAATATCTTGGATAAAGTACAAGAAATTGTGAGTTTTGAGAGTAATGTGATTATTAATAAGTCATTGGTATCTCAAAGGGATGGCTTCTATGATGAAAATGATTTTGAGGAAGCTGTACTAAGTGATTATGAAATAGTGACTGAAGAGGAAGATGCTGAAATGGTAAAGGATGCATGTGTTGGAGCTTACATGGTAGATGCACAATGTGAGGTAAGTTTGGAAGTTTCTTGTTATAGTTGTGAAACTTTGGCTGACGAAAGGAATCTATTGACTGAACAAAATACCAAATTAATAGTGAAATACAAGCACTAAAAGAAAATAATCATTATATTAAAGAAAAGGAGAGTGCCTATTGTAACACTATTAAAATATAAGAGAAAGATATTAGAGCTCTAAAAACAAACATTGGTGAGAAAGTTCAGTTAAACGACTTAGCGTATGAGGTTGTAGAAGAGAAAACTAAAGCTTTTTCTGAAAAGGATAAGGAAATAGCCGATGAGGTTGAGTTAAGTAGAAAAATTGAACAATATAAAACCCCATCTCTAGTTTTAAATCACATGATTAGCTCACAAAGATCAACTAAAGATAAAGAGGTAATGGGATTTCATGGAGTCCCACCTCCCAATAATGATAACTATACGAGCAAACCAAGTGAAGAGTAACCTGAAAATGAATCTCCATTTTGTGAAAAGTCAATAGTTGATTAGTCCAGTAAAGTTAAAGTCGCTGAAATAGAGAAGGCGAGACAAGTTCGCTACCCTTGCTCCAACGAAATCAACAAATTAGGTGAAATTGCCCAACTTCGCAGAAACTAGTCAGGCGAAGATGAGCAACCTCGCCATAACTGCTGTTGAAAAACCAAACTCCTCAAAAATCAAGTCGTTTACTCTGGTAAAATTTGTTAGAGGAAGTGAGATGAAGGATGAAGTTGTTGAAAGTAAAAAATGCTTCAATTCAAAGAATCAACAAATTATTGAACCAACTTTATCCTCGTACTCAAATCAAGAAGGGAGTGTAATTAGTTCTGGGGCTCGTAACTCAAACAAGTTTAAAAAACGGTCATGTTTTTATTGGCGTAATAAGGGTCATGTAATAAGCATATGCCCGTTCAAGAATGAAGAGAAACTAGGTGACGAAGTTAAGTTTGTTAAATCACCTAGTAAAAATGGTAAAGAAAAGGAGGAACCGAGAGTAAATAGGAGTAATGAGTTTACTCCTCCCTTTCAAAGAAATACATATATATTTACTCATGATTCCTCATATTATAAACATTTTAACAGACCTAGAAGTGCTAACTGAATTGCAATAAATTTAAAGGCCAGTCTAATTTCTTTCGTTCAAACAGTTGTGATCAACCAAGGCGATTTCAGAGGTATGGGAATCTTCGTTTTACAAGTCATAATAACTTTAATCAAAGGTTTGGGAATAGGGCTTTTTTCAACTCGAATGCTCACAATTTAAGTTTTAAAAATGATTATAACATCACAAAAACACAAGATAAGTGTGATAACATCACAAACAGATCAACATGTAATGTAACCAAAACACAAGATAAGTGTGATGGTAATTGGAAAGAGTTTCCATATGTTGATGAGTTAGGAAAATCCAAGACTTTAATGGCTTGGATCACTCGTTATAACTAATTTGTTTAGTGAGTTCAGGAGTAGTGAAGATGGTCTATCAGTAGAATATAGGTCTTTGATAGAGGCTACTTCTGTCACAAATTTGAGGGAGTATTTTGGTATAAAGAGTTGATACTGGTTATTTGTTTTATGAGTTTTAAGTTGTAAATGTGTGTTGTGTCTAACAGGAAGTGGTTGATAAGAAGCAAATTGTGTTTCAGGGTGTTTTAAATCCAACGATCCCGTATTTGAAATATTATTTCCCCTTAGTCCAAATTAAATGGGATGAGAAATGTCGAGTAACCATTTTTTCATAAAAAATAAATTAAAAAAAGAAAAAAATAAAAAAAATGTTTCATTTATCTTTTATATTCTTAAAAAAATTAAAAATTGAAAAATTACAAAAAGATTTTTAAAAGTATGTGGGAAATGATATGAACCTTCGTGTTAAAAGTAAGGTCAACACACGTAAGGTCCTGTAACAGAAACGTATAGACTTTGTAACTTATGTGTCGGCCAGCCCAAGCGAATGAAAAGTCCTAAACACCTTAAGGGGTTAATGTTAGAACTACAGACGTGGGGCATCATTATAAGTCCTAAACACCTTGAATGAAAGACATATAAGTCCGTATTGCATGGCATGTAAGTGCAACGTTCAACCTTAATGTTTGATTTTAAAACAAAAGAATATACTAAGTTTGTATAAGAAAGTAAATGTTCTGTCATCAAAAAGATTGTCTTATCCCTCACGGTAAGTATTACTGGCATGGGTTTAAGTGGACAAGAATACTGACAATGGACCAGATCTTGCAGAGTATGTATGTGCTGAAAAGTGTTCCCTGGTCTAGCTAAGAACGATTTGATCCTAACAAAACATACTTGCGTATATATTTAGCTTTCTTTATATTTAGTTCTTTATTATTATATTATTTCATTTTAAACAACAGTTATTCATGAGTTTCTTAATAGATTTCTTAAATGACTAGAGACAAACGATTATGGTTTCTAAAATTTGAGATTGTTAGACTTTTTGAAAAGGTTAAACTTTTGATTATTTTTGGATATTTTTACTTGTTTGCGTATAAGAAGCAGGTAATTCTTGTTGAAGAAACTTGCATCTCAAAGGGGAGTAGTCAGGTGAAATTTAGATTTATGGAGAAGTCATAGATATGGAAAGATAATGATTTGAAGATTTAAAGATTTTTGTAGTAGTTGGTGAGCTTAAGTTAAATTAATAGACGTCTAGACTGACAATGATCCCAAATTCAAATTAAAGTTGGTGAGATGCCAAGTTTTTCAACAATATTACTTGGTATGTAAGTTGTACTTTAGGAGGAGTCAGTACTTCAACAACATTTGGATCCTATCTACACTACAACTACAGGGGAGTCAGTACTTCAACAGCATTTGGATGTTATCTACACTTTAGGGGGAGTCAGTACTTCAACAATATTTGGATGCTATTTACACTTTAAGGGGGAGTAAAGTTAGCTTATCGTTGAAGATAATTACGTCAGAGACTAAAGATTATTGAAGACCAACACTGAATAGAAAGAGATAAGTTTATGAAGATAATGATCCAAGAATCTGAATCCTTCTGTGGAGAAGGATAATGACTGTGATGCAGAATTTGAAGATTCACTAGATAACCCAAAAACAAGATATATTAAGCGAAGACTAAAGAGACTAAACACTGAAGACAAACAAGAATCTATGAAGCTATTGCCAAAGGGGTCTGTTGGTGCATTTTCTATGTGTCAACAGCTTAATATATTAGTCGTGTTTGTAACCGAGTTTGTAATATGTTTGTCTTAGAATTTTATGTAAATAGGCTTGGAACGGTAGCAAACTTAACTAGTGAAGTTGTTAACTTCGCCTCTAATGGGCCAGGCGAACATGTCCAGTATATTATATAAGGACATGTCCGGCTTAGGGTTTAGGAGAGACTTTCAATACAGATTCCAGAGACTTCCAGACCTATTCCAACAGAATCATCTAGTGAGAAAACGAACAACTGGTTCGTAGTCTTGTGTCTTACATTGCTTGTAATCAATTTACAATCAACAGAAGAATCGTTTAAAGTGATTATTCTTGTTATACCCGTTTACTTTTCATTAGCGTTAATCAGAGGGATTTTGCACCTCTGATAGTACGTCTCAATCCTGTATCAATCCATTCCAAGGACCTACAAGAAAGTACAAATATCACTTTCCACTTACGGGCCTTGAACAAGCACATTTACCACTTTTGAAAACTTCAGACAACACAACAAACCCCAAGTATAAAAGCAAACACTTAAACACACCTTTTACACCGATTTCAAGCTTGTAAACACACTTTGTAAGCCCGAAATCCACTTACAACCTTTGAACACACTTAATCTTGTAAGAACACACCTTAGAAACACTCAACAAGACAAAAATCCAAAGTTGTGACCCAAGAACTACAACTAGTCGAGCCAAAAGCTCTAATACCAATTGTAGGTCCTTATACCATGATCAAACAACAAAGTTCTTGTATCAATCTCACTCACTAGCTAGCGGAAATCACTAGTAAGACACCAAGATCTCGGATCTTGTTGGTATTCGGTTATTACCGAAAGTAGAAAGAAAGCAAGAGTAGGGAGAAAGTTGGTAGATGGATTAGGTGAAAGGTTATGTGTGCATGTGTATGCCCACCTTTTATAGGTGAGAGAATGCCATGCATTTTCCATTATATTCGGCCCATTGGGCTCGCAGTATATGGCCTCGGCCCAAACGATTATTACAACAAAATATAAACTAATTACTACAACACCAAGAAATAATACAAAAGACTGATAAAGTGTGAACTTAAATAGTATTTTCCATTGATTCCTTAGTATTAGTACATGAGATTAGGACCGATAATTAACTTGGTTTGATCAGACCACGACATCTAATTAACTAAGTCATGTTATCAAATTTTCCTCAAAACATCCGGCAGTTGGTTTTTTCCCAGCTTAATTTCCTGAATTGGGGAGCAAACACCAGAATTTATAACAAAACATAATAAGAAGCACTAAAGCTTTGAATAATTATGTCTAATCAAAATTTTCTTCTTTCATAGTTGCACAAAAACCTAAAAAGGAACTGTATATAAGGAAGCTACATAAAAAGAAAAATACATTCTCGAGCTATAAATACATAATAACATATTTACAAATAGGAATATTGGTTTTAAATAATCCCAACAATGCCCTATTGGTAAATAATGGTCCCAACTTCAAAGTTGGCTGGTCACGGTATCAACTAAAAGGGTATTTGTTTAAACGGATCACGACTAACGAAGATTAACTCCGTTAGTGATTTTCTGACCTGGCACGCCTACTTGTCAAAGATTGCTTATGTGGCGATACGTGGACGCCTACATGGAAAAAATTGAGGGTCATTTTGGTTTTCTTTAGAGGTCCAAGGGTATGAAGTGAGACATTAAATTATAACTTCCATCTTCATCCTTTCATCCACGTTTTTCCGGCCGATGATTCCAGCATCTACTCCGACGAGCTTTTAAGGTCAAATTATGGCCGAAACGGCCAGTTAATTAAGTCTTTTGATTCTTAATTCCAATATGAGATGGGCGCAACCTCCATTACGCTTTTACGCGCCATAGATCGTTTCCTAAATGAGTCTTAAATCGCTGACGGAATCACATGATTTACACTATGAAAGAAGACGTTGTCACTCGTTTACAAACACAACAAATTTCTATTTCTATCCACTTTCCCCCCACTCAAATGGACCCCACTGATTTGCCCTGTGTTGATACGCCTTCACCATCGGAACTCTGACGAGCCATAAATCCTTCGATTCATTTTCAATCGGGTAAACATTTTTATGCATTCTAATCATCTTCATTCCCTGATCAAAAACCCTTTGTCAATTTTAATTGACGAAGGCTTTTGATCCATTGATATTGGGTTTGAATGATTAGGGTTTATATTGATTTGGGATTGTTGACAAATAAATGTATACAAATGATGTGCCTACTAATCATCATCATATTTCAAGTAAGCTGCATATGTAATCAATTTTTGATAAGTAGGCGTGCCACGTCAGAAAATCACTAACGGAGTTAACCTCCGTTAGTCGCGGTCTGTTTAAGGCAAATACGTTTTAGTTGGTACCGCCGCCAGCCAACTTTGAAGTTGAGATCGTTATTTACCAATAGAAAATAGTTGAGATTATTTAAAACCAATATTCCTTACAAATAATCACATAAAAAGGGTAGCTTAGTGTAACCCGTGATAGCTTAATGGAGGAAATTTCCTCGTTTTCTTCTGAAAATATTTATACGTGTCATCGTGCTATGGAACACATAATTACTGGTCATATAAAAGTAAATAGATAACAATTATAATAACTTTAAACAAACAAAAAACTATGCATGCCTATACTATCCTCAAAGATTCAGTTA